>NW_006207820.1:68664-95737 GCF_000334495.1 Tupaia belangeri chinensis
GTGTGATCAATACAAGGTGGGTGGGAAAGGAATGGAAGACAATTGTAGACACCAGAGATAGTGTGAGAAGAGGGTGGGAAAGGACAGAGGGTGAGAAAGAGGGATAAAAATAATTCTAGGAACTAGAAATGGAAATTTTTTTATAATATGAATGATTAAGTCACTATGCAGTATATACTGGACTTGTGTCCATGGAAATGTATGTATCAGCTGTGTTTGCTATGAAAATATTTAGATTAATTAAGGTCTTTAGTAATTCAATACAATGCCGGGGGAAAACAGTATAGAAAGCAAACATAAATACCAGAGACAGTGTGGGAGGAGAGTGAGAGATGGCAGAGGGTAAGAGATAGGGAATCAAGGATGGGGGGTGGGGAAGCAAAACATACAGAAAACAAGAAATGGAAAATTATTTGCTGACAACAACATGTTTGTTGATGTGCTTGATTGAGACAATATACAGTGTACTCTGGATGGAAAAATCTCATTTTGTATGCTGTAATGATGTACAGTGAATGAATGCAAATAAATAAATTAATAAAAAAAAGAAATAAAATAAAATGAAAAGTTATCCAGAAAAGCAATACACATTTTGCAAAGATAGAAAAGAATAGCATAATGACTCTTAAGGAGAGGCCTGCAGATGGAATAGCCATTATGTTGCTGGACTCCCGTGTGGCAACCACAATTCAAGTGCTGGACCCGGTGACTTGAAAAATCACACCAGGCATGTGTGTCCAAGATTCTGGGAGGAGAACGGAGAAGAAGGGATTGCGTCATGGTGACGTCCCTTAGGAGGTGATTTCTCACCTTCCCTCTCACTGTCTCTGTCTCTCTTTCTCTCCCTAGTGAGTGCATGCAGTCTAAGGCAAAAAAATCTTGGGGGCAGGAGGAGGAAAGAGAGGGAGAGCAATTACTGGATATCTGGAAAAGATGACCAAGAAAGAACAACTCTAAATCATATGATAGTCAAACTACTTACATTTCAAAGAGAAAACAAAAATGATCAATATGCCCAGAAAAAGAAAAACAAATTATATATAAAAACAAGATTAGCAGGCTACCATTATGCTTTTCAAAAACAGTACAGAAAACAAAATAACGATGGGGCAGCATTAAAGATATAAACAAACATTCCCGATATAATTATCACACACTGCATGCATACGCTGAAAAAAAATCACATTGTGTGTCATAAAGATTTATGACAATTAAGTGTAAATAATAAGATTTGAAACAGATTATATATATATGTGTGTGTATGTGTGTGTATATATATATATATAAAATGATTTTATATATATGTGTACACATAGCTCCCCCAAAGTCTTGATATTTAAAAGATAGCCGGATACGAGACCAGCAGTTAGCGTAATGGCTATGTCTTTAAACTCCCATGTAGTCAACCACGGTTTAAGTCCCGGACCCAATGGTTTAAACTCACACCAGTGCATGTGCGTGTGTGCCCAAGATCCCAAGAGGAGAAAAGATTGCAGTGTGGTCATCCCCCTGGGGGGCGATTTTTTGCTTTCTGTCTCTGTCTCTCTCTTTCTGGCGAGCGCACACACCCTATAGCAAAACCTCTCAAAATAAATAAATAAATAAGTAAAGAGAGCTGGATACAACATCGGAGGTCTATCTATAAAAGAAACCACAGATGTAATATCCAGCTACCTTTTAAATAACAAGGCTTTGTGGGTGGGGAGCTTTCGCACACAAAAATTTAGGGAACTCTTCTCAGCACTTCTTGAGAAATCTTCTACAGTATCAATACCATTCAATGAAGTAAGAACCGCTGGGAAGGCTGGTGAGCATTTCAAAGTAAGTAACGGAAGAATACAAAGTGGATAAGGTTGTATTTATATAGGCAAATATATATATTTTAAAAAATCACAAACTAACAAACTAATGGAGTTACAGGTCTAAAAGCACTGGAAACATAAGTAAAAAGGTAAGAACACGAAAAAATACAAATTGTCCTAAATACATCAAAGAAGCAAATGAAAACAAAAATAAAAGAAAGCAAGGGCCAGCAGGTAGCGTGGTGGTTGAGGTGCTAGACTCCCACTTAGTCAACTGTGGTTCTAGTCCCAGAGCCAGTGGCTTGAAACTCACACTGGGCATGTGTGGCATTCATGCTCAAAGTCGAGAGGAGAATGAAGGAAAGGGAGTGCAGGGTGGCTATCCTTCTGGGGGGTGATTTCTCACTTTCTGTCTCTTTCTCTCTGGTGAGCACATGTATCCTTAAGCAAAAAAAAAATCTCTAAAATAAAAAGAAAACAGAGCACACATCTTGTGAAGGAAAGGGACTGCAGGGTGGCTATCCTTCCAGGGGGTGATTTCTCACTTTCTGTCTCTTTCTCTCTGGTGAGCACATGTATCCTTAAGCAAAAAAAAAATCTCTAAAATAAAAAGAAAACAGAGCACACATCTTACATAGAATGAGCTGCTCCAAACAGCAATACACAAAATGATAAAATATTAGATTTATATACCTATTGCTCATTTCAATAGGTTAGCATAAGCTTAACTCACCTGCTTAAAAAAATGTCTCCATTTGGTTCCCCAACATTTAACTAAATGCTGCATATGAGAGAAACACTGAAAACATAGGAAAAGAGTAAAGGTAAATATAAAGTGACCAAAAAGATATTTCAGGCAATAGGAAACAGAAAGTATGGATAGTGATTCTATTGTAAAATAACTGGAATCCAAGTGTTGGTACAATTAAATGTAAGGAAGAACATGTCTGAAGACAATACATCAGAATTCTCAGTAAAGATATGAAAATAAGAGTAGGCCTAGCTACAATGAGAGAGGTAGGGAGGCACTACTGTGTAATGCTGGAGCTGTCGTACGAGGCACCAGGTTCTGATCCCAGGTGTGCCAGGGAACACCCATGACAGGGCTGGCTCAAAAGCTCTGGGCTGGAGCTCAGTTTGGTGAGACCCTGTTGAAGGATCTCTCTCTGACTCTCTCTCTCCCCCTCTTCTCAACAGAAATAAAGCAACTTGGGACCAGCAGTTAGTATAATGGCTATGTCGCTGGACTCTCATGTAGTCGACCACGGTTTGCGTCTCGGACCTGGTGGCTTAAAACTCACGCTGGGCGTGTGTGCGTGCATGCCCAAGATCCCAAGAAGTGAATGGAGGAGAAGGGATTGTGGCGTGGCCATCCCCCCTGGGGGGTGATTTCTTGCTTTCTGTCTCCCTGTCTGACAAGCGCACGCACACTATGGCAGAAACCTCTCTAAAAAAAGAAAAAGAAATAAAGCAACTTGTTATGATTATATAAACAGTAAAAAACATCACGTTTACATAGTTTACATATACATACTATAACAGACATGATTATAATAGAAACACACCCATAAGAGTAAACTTTAATGTACCTGAAAAAGCTAAAGACTTACTACCCTAAAATATATTGTGCAATAGAAACCAGAATATGCCTCTCTAATATACGACTCTCTGGTGTATGGTTTTGTGCTGGTTATTTTGATATACTCGATAGTGAAGCTCTAAAATGTTACTGTTTTGTAAGAAAAATGTGTACCTTTAAAGGAAATCTCTCATTGTAAGCATACCTCCCTCTCATCATCAGGAAGAGAGTAATAGTTAAACCACTAGAGACTTAATCAGTGAAGAAGGAATAAACAAATCTGCATAACGAAATTTACTCTTGTTTTACAATGATTTTTCTGGCATTCTAGGTTTAGTATTATTATTATTATTAACATATTATAATTGAACCTTTTTGTGGGAATACAATGTTATTTTTCCATACAGCAATATAATGTATAATGATTAAATCAAAGTAATTAGTAACTAATCATCTAACTATGACTATGTTGCAATATTCAAAGTCCTTTTAGTTATTGTGCCCTATAGAGTAGGTTGTTAACTATGTTCTCCTTGCAATAATTTATACTGCTAAGCATTATTACTCTTAGCTGTAATTTTGTTTCTATCAATAGCCTGCTATTTCCAATGATCACCATCTTGTCTGAACTGACATTTTTCCGCACCCTTGTTTCTTTGTTGCGGCAAACAACGCTATTGAAGGCTGAAGTTTAAACTATCACTCTGAGATCCACTCTAGAAATTTATTCATTTCTCAGGATAAATTTCCATTTGGGTAGGAGGAATCCATGTTATTAAATTTCTGTTTTCCTCTTGTTAAGCTTTTGATAAAGGAAGCTCCAGTTAAGAAAATTATTTTCCTGTTACTAGTACAGGGTGTAATGGTTATATCACTGGACTCCCATGTGGTTGATAGTGGTTCAAGTCTTGGACCCAATGGTTTAAAACTCATGCCAGGCACATGTGCGTACGTGCTCAAAAAATCCTGGGAGGAAAATGGAGGAAGAGGGATTGTGGAGTGGTCATGCCCCTGGAGAGTGATTTCTTGCTTTCTGTCTCTCTGGTTCTCTGGTGAGTGAATGTGTCTTAAAGCAAAAATCTCTCAAAAACCAACCAAACACACAAAGAAATGAAAATTATTTCCCTTCTCTCAAGCTTCTTTGTCTTCCTTATATACCATACTCAGTGCAACACAGATGAAATGGAGAAATAAGAGAACATAAGAGATTAAACATAATAAATTTTATATGGCTAGATATACTATACATATTCTTCCCAGCTGTCTACATCAACAAAATAAATCATGAATTAGGTTCATGAGTCATTTTGACAAAGAAGAAATAATTGTATTTAAATCACAAATACAATAGCATTCTCTGCTCATAATACAGTAAGACTAAAAGTTATCTTAAGACAAAATATAGGGTCAGTGGTTATAAACTTCATTGGAGCTGGATTCTACATAGGCTGTAAGGTTTGTCTCAAAATAAATGGAAGAAATCTCTTAAGCTAAGTGAAAGTAGTAAATACAACATCAAACGTTGCAGGCTGCAGGTTATTTAGAGAGAAATATATACAATTAATTACCTATGTGGAAAATAAAAATTCAAAATCTATATGCTATAATAATGTTGCCCTATAAAAATAATGGAAAAAGCTAGCAATGTAAGATGAAAACAAGATATTAGGATCAGCAGTTGATGTGATGGCTATGTCACTGGACTCCTATGTAGTCAACCATGGTTTGAGTCCTAGACCCAGTGGCTTAAACTCACACCAGGCACGTGTGCATTCAGGCCCAACATCCTGAGACGAGAATGGAGGAGAAGGGATTGCAGTATGGCCCTCCACTCTGGGTCGAGGGGTGATTTCTCACTTTCGGTCTCTGGCTCTTTATTTCTGGTGAGCACACACACCCTATAGCAAAACAACTTCTCAAAAAAAAAAAACAAACACTAAATAAATAAAATAAAACCAGAGATATAAAAATAGGACAACTCGATGAACTAAAAATAGATGTAGTAAAAAAAATCAAAAGCTTATTATTATTAATTAATTTATTTATTTTGGAGAGTATTTTGCTACAGGGGGTGTGCACTTGCCAGAAAGACAGAGACAGAAAGCGAGAAATCACCCTCCCGGGCGATGGCCACGCGGCAATCCCTTCTCCTCCATTCTTCTCTCGGGATCTTGGGCATGCGCGCACACGCGCCCAGCATCAGTTTAAGCTGCTGGGACTCGAACCGTGGTCGACTACATGGGAGTCCAGTGACATAGCCATCACGCTAACTGCTGGTCCCAAAAGCTTATTATTTAAAAAGATCAATACAATTAATAAACTTATAGCCAGATTGAAGGGGGAAAAAAGGCACAAAACTCACCAAACGAGAAGAGAAAGCTTTTGTTTGAGTACCCATACCATTCCCACAAACATTCAAAAGTTAATAAAGGACTACTATAAGTTTTATGTTTATAAATTTAAACTTAGATTTTGAACTTAGATATTATAGGCCAATTCACTGAAATACACACTAAAGTAATCCACACACTAAGATAACATGGATAACCTAAATTGGCTTTTGTCTATATTAAGAATGAATAAATAATAACCCCCTAAAGAGAAAATACCAGCACCAGATGGCTTAAGTGGTCAATCGTAACACTACAGGAAAAAATTACAATTCTCCACAGGCACTTTCAGATAATATGAGCAAAAAGAGCACTTTCTAACTCATCTTGTGGGGTCAGGATTTACCCCAATACCAAAACCAGATAATGTCATTACAAGAAGTGAGACCAAATATCTCAAAAACAAACATGGAAGAATCCTGGAAGTTATTAGTGAGCAGAATTCAATAATGTAGTAAAAACAACTGTATGCTCCAAGTGTACGATTGTTAACAGGCACCCAGACTGAATGAAAACAGTGAAAAAAATTGTGGAATTTTTCACTTTCATAGGCGAAAGAATAATCACATTACAATATTGATGTTTGCAGAAAATTAATTAAAATATAGCACTCTACTTAGGATTAAAAAGCAAGCAAGACTTCCAGAAAACCAGAGGAACTTTCAAAACTCAATAAAAAAAAATAACAAAAACTCCCAGAGATGATCAGATTATGAAAAGTTGAATCTGTATTTGTCTGAACCTGCCATAATTGTTTATATAGAATAGGGTGCTGTCTCTGTCTCTTGCTCACAGAAGAGATAAATAAAACTTTTAAAATATATAATAAATAATGAAGCCATTATTTCATAAAAAAAAAAACACTAGGCTCAAATGGTTTTACCAGGGAATTCTACCCAACCCTCAGACTAGTACTTTAAGTATAATTTAAGTACATTAAAAAGGAAGGTATATTTCCTAATACCTCTTGAGGACCAAGTAGAATACTGGTATTTAATCATATAAAACAAGTATAAAAATATTAGAGACTGGTATCACCTATTCAATAAAAAAAAACTACATAAAATTTTAACATTTTGAACATTTTTAAGACCCTCTGTATACTTGCAAGAACCTCAAAAGTAAAATGTGAAAAGTTGGCACTATTTCACAAGAAGTTCAAAAAGCACATGGAAAATGTGTACTCTGAGAAAAGGGTATGGATTTCAAATGGTGTTGCAGTAAAATAAATGGGTACTTTCCCTTCTCCACAAACTTTTTAAAGTTCTTTCCTACGAGATTTGAAGACATTTAGACTGGATTCTTTTTTTTCCACCTTTTATTATCTATGCTTTATTATATTAAATTCCTTTGACTTCTTGACAAGAAGAAATAGTTTTTTGATATGTTAAATGGGAATACCGGGCAGCTGATGTAAGAATATGACTCAATTCTTCATGTTTCTATGGACATGAGTGCCAAGACTCAAGGAAAGCAGATAACCAACAAGACTGACAAAGAAAAACTAAGACACCCTGCAACTGATTAAATTGCTGAAGGAATCAATTTCAGTCTCCTTAAGTTGTTTGACTCTCGGTTTATGTTGAAAAATAGCTGATGCTGTTGTACAAAGTGGAGTAATTGCATCTCTTGAATTAAATGCTTCTTAGACAATTCTCCTCATCTAACTTCTTAAGTCACTCTTCAATGTGTGCTGCTCGGTTTTCACAGTTCTGAGCACATAACACAGTTAATTCAAGTAAACCTCTGCACCAACAGGATTTTAATTATTAATCTGAGATTAAAGGCTGGAAATTATTGTTTCAAAATTATTGTCCCATTCATTTTATTCAATCAGTACACAGATTTAAAAGTATGTGAGAAAACACTTTCGTTTCCTCTCTCTCTTCTTATTCCCCGCCATCATATTCTTCATAGTTTCACTTCTCTAAATGTGACTTGTTACTCTGTACTTAAGAAAATAATTTGTTGCCCTGTGGCCTAGTGGTTAAGGGAGATGGCTCCCACATGACCAATCACACAATTCAAATCCTTAACCCAGTGCCTTAGAAAACACACCAGGCACATATGCATGCATGCCTCAAATCTTGGAAAGAGGAAGAATTACAGGAAAAGGGATTGCAACCTGACCATACCCTTGGAGTGCTTTCTCCTTGTCCCTCTCTTTAGCTCTCCAAGAAGGTCATATACCTCTGGCAAATTAAAGTAAGTGAATAAAAATGAAAAATTGCCCTACATGTTTATCTCTGTTGACTGAATCCCTAATGTAATGAGAGAGATAAAACAAAGAACTAAATTTAAGTTCAAGAATGAGTGAAATATGTGAAACATATGAAAGGCATGAAGAATATGATAAAATGCATACACCCCTTTGAGATGTAACACATGCCCAATGTGGTCCAGCCCTGCAAAATGCTCACCTAGAATCATTCCATGCTCTTTCCCACCTGGAGGGGACCACTGCCTTCAACTACATATTATTTCCATGTAAATCTTCGTACTTTAATTACACATCTACAGGCAATATACAAACCATATCTTGGATTAGTGACTAACTTTTCTACAAGCGGCATCATTCTTTGAATTTGTTTACAAAGTTTAAAATAGTCTCTCCTGCTCACAGGTAGTTCCTCTTAAAATACTGATTCAAGAACACAGATTTTCTTAATCACATTATAACTTTACACCTATGCATAACATGTATAATGTACTGCCTACTCTTAATTTCATACAAGTCATTCTTATTCTTTTAAAATATTTTCACTTAGTCAAATTATGTTTGTAATTATCAATGTAGATGTTTGAATTATAGCGCCTCTTTTTTTAAAATGTAGTAAGTATTCATTTGCCTAAATATGAGTGATTTATCCTTTCTCTTGGTAGATTTTGTTTACTGTACCCTTTTTATTAATTATTTCAATAGACATTTTTCCTTTTCTTAGGCATTTTTGTGAATTTCTTATATAGGAATGACATGGAATTGGTGAGTATGTGCATATTAAGCTTTGGTAGATATATTCAAATTATTCTTAATTGTAATTGACAAACATTCATGTATAGAAGGTCACTGAGGTAATATCATAACACTATTTCATGGAACACATATTACTTTCATCACTAGTAAGATAAACAATTCATGCTTATGGTATATTAGAATTACTTCTTCTGTTAGTAGTCTTTAAGAACTTCAGCTCTTCATTATCATGTGTGATAGCTAAAATACATTTCCTAAAGTTCATTGATTGTAAACTTATTTATTACATAGGTATTGGAAGGTGGGACCATTAGAGGTAATTAGGTCCAGAGGGCTCCTCTGCTTCCACAAATGCATTAATGCCATCATTGGGGGGAGAGGAGTTACTTATTGCAAAAGTAGGTTCCTGATAGATGGATAAGTTTGGGGGCCAGGAGGTGGCATGTGGTTAAGGTACTGGGCTCCCACATGGCCAACCACAGTTTGAGTCATGAACCTGGTGGCTTCTTTTCTCACTTTCTCTATCACTGCCTCTCTCTCGTGAGTCTGCATGCCCCACAGTAAAGTTAAAAAATAAAAATAAAGACGAATAAAATAAATTTTTTAAAAAGAAGGATAAGTTTGGCTCCCATTCTTTTTTTCAAGTGCTTATTTGTCCTTCTACCATGGAACAGGGCAGTGAAAAGGCCCTCACCAGATGTCAAGAAGATGCCAGTGCTTCCCAGCCTCTACATCATGAGTCAGATAAACTTCTCTTTTGCAAGGTTCTTTTCTCTTCTGAAGGATGGGTTGAACAGAGATGGAAGGAAGTGGAAAAATATGAAAGGCACTGATATGTCACTTAGGCTCACAGAACCCATAGCAGTACTCACTAGTGCTTCTTCCCTTTTGGCGCTTATAACACAAGACGAAAGTGTTCACAAAGTGCTTTCGTCTTTCTTGGAGCTTACAGTGCACTGAACTGAGCCAAGCCAAGCCAAGCCAAGCCCATCAGAGCTGAGCTAGCTGAACCAAGGCCAAGCTGAGCAGGGCTGGTGAGCTGGCCAGGTGCTTCCTTTCTTGTAATGGGGCTTTAGAAATCATGGCTGGTTGCCAAGACCAAACTGTCACACACACATGTGTTCCATGCAAGGGCACAAAACAGCAAAATTATAATTGTATAACAAGCACACAAGCACAGTACATCTAATAAGAGAAATTGTTTAGCCAATGGTCTTCACACATGGTAAGACAGGAAGTGATAGGATGGTTTAGTCTGGCTCCCTCACCTCCTGATTCCATTTGCAATACAATTTCTGTTCTTTGTATGTTTCCCAGAATATGGTTTATGTTATAGCAACAACAAAAGGCTGAGACACTGAATTTTAATACTTGATAAATGATATTTAATTTTAAATACATTTTCTAAGGCTACAATATATAATTATAAAGGACAAGAGGAGAATGGTGACAAAGGCTGCTAAATATTTACCATATCCAAATGTTAATATGCTCTTAAATTAATAAAATTTCTGGAAATATTCATTATTAAAGAAATGAAATTAGCCATCATAAATTTAGACTTAGAAGAATTACTCCATTGAGAATAGGACTAGCAAATTAGTAAAATTAAATAGCTTTTAACAAGTGAACATACACAAAATATAAAGATTCATGCACACATACACAGAAAGCACATGCTTGCTTATTTACATATGTCTCTGAAAGACTATATGAGAAATGGACCATTTAACTGATACCAGCAATCTTAGTCAATCTACATCTATTTGTGGTCAAAGTAGAGGAAGATGCTAGAGTTTACTTCTACAACCAGGTTTCAGAGAGTCGGTAAACAAGTCTGACTAAACTGTCTTTATAAATACAAAATACAAGCACATGCAAGTCATTTCTCAAAAAATTCAGAGCCACTTGCTTTCCTTGGAGCACTTGCCCTGATTCTGGGGTTTTTAAGATTTTCATTCCTGTTTTCTCATCTGACCATTCTTCAAACACACCTAACCATGATTCAGTTCTTCGTCAGATTTTTCTCATTAGAGAGCATTCTTAATTTCAAAATGGCTACAGTCCTGCTAAGCCTCAAGCTGGCCTGCTTTGATTCCTACTGTCAAATGTACCCACAGTTTCTATCAGGGTTCTATTTTGTGTGTGTGTGTGTGTGTGTGTGTGTGTGTGTGTGTGTTGTGAAAAAGCTAAATGGCCTCTCCCTGATCATTTCTGGCCCTATAGATTGATCACGTCATGAGATTTGGTACATTCAGAACACAGTGCAGGCATCCTTTGAACACAAAATACCCAAGCAGTAATAGCAATCCAGTAATTAACAATTTTCCTTTTCCTGTATTTCTTGGTCTATCTCAAGAGCCAGGGAAATGTTAGAAAACCATCAACAACCTCCTTTGGCAATGGGCTATGCTGATATAGAGTGCTCTGAAGCCAAGTTGCCCGTTCTCTAACTTTCACGCTTGTCTCTAGTTGAGAGGATTTATTTATATAGAAACAGCATGAAGTACTGATTGACATACTAACACTGTCTTGTTCGGCTAACAATGTCACCCCATTCTATTGTCTAATATTGCTTTTGTTAAAGATTCTAAAGACAGCTGCAAGTTACTTACAGATTTGCAGTTTGGGGAGCCATCCTTAACAGTCTTAAATTTCTTAACACACTTTAGTGGACTACAACTCTTCACCCGGGTAACAAAGTGTAGCCAAAGAACAAAACACAATAAAAACATTCATTCCCATCAGGTATTCCTGCCCTCCCTCCCCCCAAGTAAATTCCTCTGAGTTCTAGTGAAAAGTTTCACTGTACTAGTCTAATACTCAGTTTTAGGAGAGTTACAGACTGAGAAATCTTAACTAAGAAATTACTTTCCCAAGCCAGCTAAAGGTCACTAAACAAAATAATCTTCAAGAGTTTCCAGCTTCCCAGGTGTCTAGGGTGAGCATGGCTTTAAAATGGTGTCATGAATCAATGGCTTGATTCCTCACTGTCAACTGTAGCCAAGGCTTTTAGAACATTCAGCCATTCTCAGGAAACTGAGACAAAAATTGCAGCAACGAACAGCTTGATGAGCATAACTTCCTTACAGGTTGATCAAAGGTTTTCATGCAGAGTTCTCTAACAGTTCTCTGTATCAGGCATGGCAGCATGAGAAAATATTGCCTCCATGGCCTTCCCAGCCCGGGTTAGTCAGGGCTGACTTGAAGGACTATTTTGATTCTGTAAACTTTCACATTTCCCTCTCTTGTTCAAGATCTCTTTATAAGGATTATTGACTATTTATCTTATGATCATTATTCATTTGTTCATCAGTCCCATGATGGACTTGTTCCAGTTTTTGGTCTGACTCTTGTGCTCCAGAGGAAAGTGACAGTGAGGAGTCAGCACTAAAACCCTTTTTGGTTACATCTGAGCAACAAGGGAGGCTTGGATAGAGTTGTTTCTAGGCCAAGTCTACCTAAAGTCCTTTGATCAATGTGTCAGGAACCTACATTCAAGAGTACTTGTTAGAGTCTTTCTAATGGGAATCCATTCTAAAACTATGGGTAACAAAAACTCAAAACAGCCCTATTAAGTCATTTGATGACAGTTCATAAGAATAATGCTGTAATTGGCAAATGTAACTGTTTCTATTACATACACTACCTAAAGATATCAATCAGCTCTAGCAAAGCTTCATAAATTTTACACGATACTAACACATATAGCCATAACATTTATGTAAATATAACCTTGAAAGAGATTTGACATTACTCTACCGAAGGACAATACTTCTCATTTAAACTGATATACAAGATAAACCTACATAAAATATTATTTAGAATTTAATCTTGGGGAAGTATATGAGAAATGTCAGAAAACTTAACATCTTTAAGAAAAACTTGTTTTAACCTAAGGGGAAAACTCCTTGTTTAAGTTTTACAAAAATATCCAAATGCCTGGCTTTAAAAATTCTTGCCAACTTGTCATATACAAAATATCCTTTCATAAAATTATTCTTTCAAACATTGAAGCAGTTTCTCAAACTCTTTCAAATGTAAGTCAAGCTTTCAACACCACATTTCACATTTTCATCTTTTGTCTTTTCTTCTTTTCTTTCCATTTGGACATAGTACAGCCATTTAACTTTAGCATGAACATTTTACCACACAAAATTATTTCTTATACAAAAATTTTCCTTAACTTTCCTTATCACATCTTACCTTTGCACCTGTAATTTTTTCCCCACATCACATGTCCAATTACTCTTTGCTTTCTACCTTGCTTTTCTTTCTTTTATAAATTTACTTCTGAAAATGACCTTTAACTTCCTATTTAGACATAAATTTTCTTAATAACACATGCCTTACTTTTTGTCTTATCAAAAATAATTCTTAGTTTACTCTAATTTTGTATGTATTGAATAACCAGAATTTTTAAATTCTTAGTAACCTTAATGCTCAGGAAGGAAGCTATTTTAAATTGAAGTCATAGTTAACAAATACACTTCTTAGGATTTTAAAAACCATTTGCTTTCTTGATAGTTTTCAATGTAGAACAAAACAGTCTGATTAAATGAACCAATATCTTTTGTTTCTGTAAAACGCCCAAAGTAGATCTATTTATACTTCATGTTAATCAGAGTACTTTAATTTACTTAAAAATGACTCCAACATTTTATGCATATTAAATTTCTCATAACTTTACATTCTCAAATTATCTGAAAGGCCCATTTATCAATCTCCAATTTATAATTGCCTACTTTGCTTTGAAACATATTCCTCAGTCATCTCTGTAAGCTGATACCAGAAAAAGCTGGTTATTGTTTTATGTCACGTTTTATTGTTGCTAATCATTTACATAGCCTGTTTACCTTAAGTTGCATGTAACTCAGAAAATAGAATTCTTTTAATTAAACCAAGACTACTAAGGACTACGTTATCTGAAGGCACTGAACTGGTGTTAACTATCTGTGACACAAGCACTCAAGAAGCAAATTCTGATTTCACCACTACAAAAATGCCACAGATTACAAAAGTGTACTTCAAATTCAAATGTGTCTAGTTTCTCTTCTTGAGAGCACCCAAATGTTTCCTTTTCCTGAACAGAATGCAAACAAGAAAGGACTTTGACTCCTTTTTGCAGTTTTACTTACCCCAAAAGCGAGCACATCAGCTGCCAACCTCCATTCTTGCTCAGCCAGTGGCTGAGCTCCGAGGGAAGAACCCAAAATTCTTCCAACTGAAGTGGTTCTAGCACCTGCGGGAGTTTGCGTGGAATGATTCCTGCTGGGGCATCCTGTTCACAGCGCTAATTTTTCCCCGCACACTTACATTAAGTTTATCTACTTCTACTCCCTGTCATGAAACCAGAGGCAGAGGCTGGCACAGGAAGGAGTTTACTTCTGTAAGCAAAACCAGGTTTCCGTGAGACAGCAAGTACCACCAGGTTGTTAAAGAGCAGCTCAGCAGGTGCTCAGTATTTATAGAGGCAAGATAGAAGCAGTTGTAAATCATTCCTCACTATAGTTAATGCAAGTCCATCGCTTTCTTTTCAGCAATTACCCTGATTCCTATTTTTCTTCAAATACTCATTCCTGGTTTCTTGTCTGACGATTCCTCAGCCAGACCTCCCCATGACTCAGCCTTTGGTCAGATTTTTCTGACTGGGCTTTCTTAATTTCAAAATGGTTATAGGCCTAGTAAACCTGACCTCTTTCATAACCACAACTGAATATGGAAAGAAGAGAGCTGGAAAGTGGGTTAAAAAAGGCTTATTATGGGTGGTATAGCAGTGACACAATGCTCTGTAATGTTAGACTCACATGTGAAGGTTCTGGGTTTGCATCCTGGTGCCTTCCTATGCACACATGCCTGTGATTTGGGTTGGCTGAACATGGATTTGGATTGTGGCATAAAGACCCTCTTGCAGGTGCCTGTTTTTCTCTTTACCTCATGAATAAACAAAACTTAAAAAAAAAAGGTATTTTACACCGGATCTCATTTTTTTTTTCTACCTTATAATTATCTACCTACTAAATAAAAGAAAATAAAATTTAAAAAACTGGATCAGGGCCAGGAGGTGGCATAGTGGTTAAGGCACTAGACTCCCATGTAGTTGACTGTGGTTTGAGTCATAGACCTGGCAGTTTGAAAATCACACCAGGTGTGTGTGTGTCTGTACCCAAAATTCTAAGAGAAGATTGTAGGAGAAGGGACTGCAGCAAGGCAATTCCCCTGGGGGTTGATTTCTCACTTTTTCTTTCTCTGTTTCTCTAGCAAATACATGTGCTGTATAGCAAAAGTCTCTCTTTAGAAACATTAAAAAAAGAGTCTATCCAACTGTAATCAAGCATGTATTAAATATGCTTGGATGCTAATAATGGTTAAAACAGATTTAACAAAATCTTTAGAACAAAGAGAAAAAAGGAATTAATGTGTAATATGTATAACAAGTTATGAATTCCCATACTTTGAGGATGCAGGAAGCTGGTACCTTGATCTGTCATTAAGACTATCCATACTGGGACCAGTCGATGGTGTAATGATTACATCACTGGACTCACACTTAATTGACTGCAGTTTTAATCCCAGACCTGGCCGCTTAACACTCATGCTGGGTGCACATGCATGCGTCCCTAAGACCCTAAGAGGAGAATGGAGGAGAAGGGACTGCAGTGTGGCCATCCCCCTGGGGAATGATTTCTCACTTTCTGTCTCTCTTTTTTCCCTCTGTCTCTCTAGTGAGCACAATTGCTGTAAGGCAAAAATCTCTTTAAAAAAAAAAAGATATCCATACTCGTAATAGGTAAAACCATTCTAATATAATAGTTTCTACATAATGTAACTTATATTTGTTTTACTGTCAATAATGTTTTAGAGTAAACATCAACATTTATTAACTTCAGAATCCTGTCAATGGATTATAAAGTTTGAAGTCATTCATCTTAATATAGAATCTCCACTTGTTTTATGAACATGAGAACATTGGCAATTGAAAAAAATGCTATATATTTTTAAATGTGTGTTTTACATTTCATATTCATATCAGGAAAATCTAATTGTAAGATTTCAGTTCTTTACTCCATTCTGTCAACCTATGATTTCCAACCTTCCTCAGATTTGTGTAAGTTATTGTTATAAACATGACCCTTATTTTTGGAATATGTGAAATTGCAACTGAAATGTATTTTGCCAATGTTTTCTAAACAAATTGAATAAAGTTTTTAAATTTGCATACAATGACATTTTTAACATTACAAAAATTAGGCACTTTTATCTTGCTATGCTGGAATATAAAACCATCTAGTAATTATACCTCATTGATATTCAATTCTAGTAAGTATATCTCTCAAATAAGGACTATTGTTTATTATTTTCATAACTATATCCTGGTGCATTTTGTTGGGATAAATCCTTAGTTTACATGTGTCTAGTATCCACATCTTTTTTTAAAGATGTGAATTGTACCATGGGAACAATTTTTTGTAGCTTCTACACAATAATTATACAAATTAAATGACCAGATTTTTCTCAGTTTTATATTAAATTAACTTAGGAAGGAAGGACATGATGACATACTGTTGAAATGTTATTTAATAATAAGCTAAATATATTTGCAGGATATTTGACGTATGCCTCATTAGTTAGTGATTGCTGCTTTTAAAACTATTCACATAGCAGATTTAAACAACGCCTATTTACCATTTCAGTGTCTGTAGATGACAAGCCAAGGCAGTTTGGTGTCTTGGAAGCTAGAGTTCAAGCTGTTTGACAGGTTGTAGTCTCATCGGAAGTTGACTAGGGAAGATTCCACTTCTAAGTTCATGCAGGTTCTTGGAGGAATTGATTTCCTTGAGGTAGTTAGCTCATTTTGGTTCTTGGAGAAACTAATTCTAGTGCGGTTGTTCAAATGAAGTCCCCATTCTCTTACTGTCAACTAAGGATCCTTCTCAGCCCATAGATGTTCAACTTCATGGGCCCCTCCTCTCGCAATATGGCAATTTGCTTATCCAAGGCCCCGGGGAAGATTATCTGTTCTCAATTCTTTCAAAGTTTCCACCAATTAGATCAAATCTACCCAAGTCCATGACCCTTTCCCTTTTTTTTTGAGAGAGATTTTCACTGTAGGGCATGTGCACTCACCAGAGAGACAGTGAGAAATCACCCTCCAGGTAGGGATGGCCACACCACAATCCCTTCTCCTCCATTATCCTCTCAGGATTTTCGGCATGCATGTGCTCCTGGTATGAGTTTCAAACTTCTGGGTTCCAGACTCAAATCACGGCCAACCATGTGGGAGTCCAGAGCCTTAACCACCGCACTACCTACTGGCCCTGATTCATGTCTTTTTCGATGAACTCAAATCAAATAATTAAAGATCTTACCTGCACCTGCTAAATTCCTTCGCCTTTGCTATAAAAGATAAAATATTCATGGACATTTCATCATCCTATTCGGATAGGCTCCTCTCATACTCAAGGATATAGGATAATGTGAGAAGTGGGGGCAGGGATTGATGACTAGTTTATTAGTAGAATTCTGCCTACTGTAGTGCTTTATTTTTTTTTAATATATGGAATGAGAATTACCTAATTTTTCTTCTTTCAAGTGTTAAATATGGTGAGCATACACTTATATGTCAGTTACTGTCCATGATGTAGAGCAACTATAATCTCAGTCCTTAGAATGTTATGATCATTTTATTCCAAGAGAACTCATGCAGCATGCTTAAATGACAAGAACTGCATGCACAGAGAACTTCTTTTATGAGAATAGATTGCCGACTATTTTTCCTAAATTAAGATGCTTTCTAAGGGGCCTGGGAGAGTCATGTCTACCGACAAACATTCATCTTGCTGTAACAGATGGCTTTGGTCTACTGATATGGGCAGCTCCTCACGTCCTGACCCTGCCTTAGCATGACCAAAGAAATATCAAGACCTTATTATCTACATTTAGGTTAAGTTCAGACAACCTTTTCCATGACTATGAATCTCTTTTAGACAAAGACTTGTATATTTAACCATTATTAACCTAAGAATTTTGAAACTCATTTATAACCTATAAGCCCCTGATCCAGAGGTTCTACCATTTAGGCCAGGCCAATGAAAAGACAACTTACGCTGATTCACAACTTGCTGTCTCCTGCTTTCAGAACTGAGTGAAAAAAACTGCTGCATTTGAGCCCCTGGGGAAGCATCTATGTGCTTCTCCAGGCCTGGTTGCTCAAAATTGGTGGTGCTTAAGGTTGCTGGACTCCCACGTGGCAAACCATGGTTCAAGTCCCAGACCTGGTGGCTTGCTTTCTGATCTCCCCTCTCTCTTTCTTTCTCACTCTGTCCCTCTCTGGTCAAATTAAAATTAATTAATTAATTAAGTTAAATGAAACAATCTTAGAAAAAATGCACTTAGAATAAACCATGTTAATTATTACTTCTATGAGCTTGGCTATATCCATTGTCATTTATAACTCCCACTGTACTGTTCAACATAATCTGTTGTGTCACAGACAGATACCTACACTGGGAACGGTCGCTGCCTAAACTAGAGCAGTGAGTGTCTTCTCGATGCTGCTTTGTACCTAAGGTAAAAACGTGAAGTATTTTAAATGAAATCATCAAATTGCTAACTTTTGGCTCTTGGGAAAATGATGTCTTTGAAATCCAAATCAGAAGACTTTCCTAATTCAGAATTGAGCTCACGTACACATTCTGATGTTATATAGTAATATCGTCTTAGAAATTGACATTACAATGGACACAATACTAATAAACCTCTGGGACATTTAGCAGACATAGATGAGAATCAGATATAAAAAGATACACTCTCAAGTTTCCCAGTCTTCACATTTATATACAGTGGATGAATTCATATTCAAAAATTACAAAATACATTTAAATAAGTCATTACGATCGAGGTAAGGCAAAAGAAACAAACTAAATATTATAATATCCAGGATTTCCAATAAGTGAAATGATTTAATATTAGGAGTAGACCACCAACTGAGAATGTTTCATAAAATAAGAAATTTTAAAAGTAATTAAAAATACACTATCAAAATGTAATTAGAAATGAAAAATTATTATTAAGCTGGTGTCATAGTGTAGCGGTTAAGGGAGCTGAATCCCAAATGGGTGACCTCAGTTTGAATCCTATTCCTGGTAGCTTGAAAAGCAAGTTGGGTGCATGCCCCAAATTCTAACAGGATGAAAAGATGGAGGAAAGGGACTGTGATGTGACTATGCCTCATTTGTGACAGTTTTCTCCCTCTCCCTGTTCTGTCTCTTCATCTTTCTCTAGTAGGGCACATGCCCTCTGGCAAATTAAAAAAGAAAAAGAAGGGCTGGCAGATTGCCCCTCTGTAGTTCAAGTCCTGGACTTGGCATCTTGAAACATGCTGGGAGTATGTGTGTGCATGCCCAAAAATCCCAAGAGAAGAAAGGAGGAGAAGGGATTGCAGCCCGATCATCCCCCTTCGGGGATAAGTTCTCACTTTCCCTCTCACTGTTTTTTTCTCTCTCCAGTGAATGTGCACATGCATTATGGCAAAATATCTTTAAAAAAAAAAAAAAGGAAAGAAAAGAAAAAGGAAATACAAAACAGTGTTTATAAGTCAATACATAATTAAAATAAAATATAATGGTTGAATTTAAAAATCCTTTATAAATAACAGTAAATCTGAGAGAGGCAAAAGAATGAGAAAATGTCATGATAAATGTTAATGAATTATTGTTAATGAAGCAATACAGGAAAAATATAAAAAGGAAACAAAGCATCATGTATAGTGAAATGTACGGAAGCGTAGACAGGTATGTGAAGCAATAGTTCAAAAGATGGTGGGTAAAAAGCTTCAGAATTGATTTTTTAAAAAGATTTAAATCAACATAGTAAAGACTGCAATTATCAAGTACAAAAATGAAAAGGAATTCCCACCAAGAATGTATTGGAATAAAAGTGCTGCATATTTAAGACAAACATTTTAGTTAAGTTCCTGTGGAAGAATGGCAATTAGACTTGCAGCAAATTTCTCAACAGCAACAATAAAGACTTCAAAATATGAATAATGTATAGGTGGCAAACTACAGATTATTCCTTAGTCTGCATTCTTAGCACTTTCACACTGTTTTAGGTCATGAATATTAGCACAGAATGGTCACCCACACCTGCAGTTTGGGGAAAGCACGTATTTGCCAGCTAGCTCTATTGCCAGACAACTTTGTGATGTAGGATGATCAAGGGATTGAATCCTTAGCACCAGGAGTCAAGTAGCTGTTGCCTTACTCCCTTTTAAAAAAACTGCTCTTTCTTTATTTTATTCGTATTTCCTTCATTCTGGATAGAACCTGAGTAGTGTATTGGTGAGCCAGTTTTGTCACTAAGACTAGGACAGTATTTTAGGACATGAAAAACCAAGAAAAAAGACAACTGACCTGGTGTTATGACTGTTTGTCCTCATGAGAAATGCATTCCCATCCTTAACACCCAAGTTCATGTGTGCTGTTACATAAGAAAGAAATCATGCTCCAATGGGTTTAGGCTTTTATTTTTTATTTTTAGTTATGCTTGTTAAAATCATATGCTAATCAATATGAACTTGAATGTACTGAGAGAAAATAGGTATCCTATTGTAGCTGTGTAACTAAATTAGTTATTTCAAAATAACAATAAAATAATTGTATGTAGTTAAATAAAACCTCTAAATTTGCCTCTAAGATATTCATATTTTCATTAGAGCAAATTGTTTAGTACTTTTAAAGGGTTGTTTTTAGAAGTACTTCTTTTGAGATATACTGAAGGGAGAGAAAGAAATGATGTAAGAAGAGAGTCTGAAGCACAAGAAGATATCTGGAATAAAATGGTAAGCCTAAATTAATTGTATGTGACAATAATATCTAACTTTGTATGTTAAAAATAACTAGGGACCAGCAGATGGCATAATGGTTATATCGCTGGGCTCCCACGTAGTTGACCACGGTCCCAGACCCAGTGGCTTCAAACTCATGCCAGGCATGTGTGCATGCGTGCTCAAAATCCCAAGAGAAGAGATTGTGGAGTGGCCATCCCCTCTGGGGGTGACTTCTCACTTTCTGTTCTCTCTGACTTTCTCTGTCTCTCCAGCAATCATATGCTTCCTATAGTAAAAATCTCTCCCTTAAAAAAATTTGATAATAACACAACTAAAATTCTAGATTTCAAAGAAATCCAATCTATAAATTTAGAAACCCAGCACATTTTAGAGCATAGACACTTGTCAAATGTTCAGGACTCACTCTTATCTGAGACAATAGCCTGAAAATCTAGTTATCAAGTAGTTACAATGTCTCTTTAACTGCATCTATGCCCCTTAACCGCATCTACATAGCATATTACAGTTTTATATTTCCTTTAAGTAATTTTCCAATAGATATCTAACAGAAATACCAGTAACAAAAACCATGGTTTTCTTAAACACAAGAGATTTCATTCTTGTTCCTTGCTTGTACCAAAATTTGTCATCAAAATAACCTAAGCTTCTAAGATTTCCCTGTATCTTTGCAAGACTTGATTTTTTTTTCCTAAGAATTATTTTACTTAACTTTATTTTATGTATTTATTTATTTATTTTCATTCAACCAGAGAGGGGCAGAGTGAGAGAGAGAAAGAGTGACAAAGCTAGCCACCAGATCCAGGACTGGAACTGTGGTTACCCATGTGGGAGTCCAGCACCCTTAACCACCACGCCACCTGCTGGCTCCCAAGGCTTGATATCTTGTTTATCACTGAATAATATTCTATTGCCTAGATGTAGCTACTGCACTCTATGAACCTGAGTGACAGTAATGTGCCAATGTAGGTTGATCCACTGTATGAAATATACCATTATAGTGTGAGATGTTTATGGTGAGAGAAGTTGCTTGTGTGTGCTAACAGAAATTCTCTATATAAAATAATTCTCTGTATTTCCTGCTCAATTTTTCTGTGAACCTAAAAACTGCCCTAAAAATAAAGTCTATTTATTGGGTTGTAGGAAAAGTCATGACACATTTTTGCATAGAAAAATATCTCATGACTTTTCCAATGACTCACTAGAAGGGGAAAAAAAAATAGACTAGCACTTCTGTAATCCCTGGAAAAATTTAGGAGGCTGCGATTCTTAGTGAAAAATTCTGATCTCCATGAGATATGAGTGGCAACCAAGTGTCTCTCACACCCATTTCTTACTCTCTGCTCTGTCTAGATGTGACTTTGGTCAGGCTTCCTAAAGATTCCTGAACTCCACTTTACCCAAGCATCAGCAAGCACTAACAAAGTGGAAAGAATTCCCTTACCAGTGTATCTTGAGAACAGGATGACCACAGATAGATACTTTTCCTGCCTTATCTTATTGATCATTTCCTCTCATGAGTTCAACTTTACTTACTATCTCTTTTCCTATGAATAAAACGCCACTTTCTGCATGATTTGAGATGTTCTCCCTTTATTTATTTATTTATTTATTTTTGGAGAGCTTTTTGCTATAGGGCACATGCACTCGCCAGAAAGACAGAGAGAGACAAAGAGACAGAAAGTGAGAAATCACCTCCCTGGAGGATGGCAATCCCTTCTCCTCCATTCTCCTCTCAGAATCTTGGGAACACTTGCACACGCGCCCAGCATGAGTTTTAAGTCACCGGGTCTGGGACTCAAACCGCGTTCGACTACGTGGGAGTCCAGCGACATAGCCTTTACGCTAACTGCTGGTCCCAATGTTCTCAGTTCTTGACTTTGGATTATTCTATTGCAGTGGTATTTATAATTAAATTTCTCCAAGTCCAGATTTGTTTTTATTTGACAGTAGATATTTGATTAAATATGATCTGGGTACCATTTTCTGGAGGATGACGATGATAACCCTGTCAAACAGTTTTAGACAGAAAGGTAACTGAGAGATCATATAGCCAACATTATGTTAATATTTAAGATGATCATTTTAGAGTAAGTCAAGGTAGTTTTAGTAATTTGCCTAAACTTTCCAAATTCGATGGTGGTGTCCTCACAAAAGTTTTCTAATACCCAATGTAGTGTACCTGCACAGTGTACCTCTACCACTGACTTGAGCCCAGTAAAATAGTATAGTTACAGTCAATCAGGCAAAGTGGATGGATTACTCACAGATAGGCAACACAGATTAAAAGAGGCCTAGGATCCATGTAGAGACCATCTAATTCACCAAGGGAATCTTGTCTAACAACCACCAAATTTCTAACTGTATTTATAATTTGCTTTTTCCAAAAGAATCCTATAAGCCCAGAATCATGCAGTAAGTAGACTTTTCAGACTAGCTTCTTTGACTTACCAGTACATATTTAAGATGCATCTATTTTTGTTGTTGTTGCTGCCTCTGCTGCCCCTTGATGGTTAATCTTGTTCACAAAGTAATATTCCATCCTGTGAACACACCACAGTCCATCCATTCAACTACTGGAGAATATCTTGTTGCTTCTAGTTTTTGGTGACTGTGAACTGACCTTACATAAACATTAATGTGTAGTATTTTGTGTATGCAAAGTAGGTTCCCTGGGTGAGCCTGTGTGCCTCTTCAGCTCTCTCCACCTCGGGCTGCAATGTCGGCTATGTGCCAATTCAGTGAGACAGAACATGACATAGCAAGCTGAGGGAAGCAACTTATGACACACAGATAGACCTCAACAGATAATCGAAGCCTAGGATTCATGACCAGCTTATCTCCCAAGGTTCAGGAAAGCCATCCAGGGCATATTAGGAATGCAGCTAGGGGACCCTAAAAGCACTCTGTCCTGGGATTCTATGTCCTAGTGAGGCTCTTGGCTCACTAGCATCAAGTGTGGAAGAACATATTCTAGGAGGATTAAGGATATAAGGAAGTATATCATCTAAGGGTATAGCCTGGGGTGTTCCAGATACTTCTTTATCTCAGAATGTTGTATTTTTGGAATATTCTGCAGTTATTTTAAAAATTAGGGTTTTAGCCTCCAGAAATTACAAGCAGGGGTGGAGGGGGTAAGGGAAAGATTGGCCGAGTTTCCTCCAGTTTAGGCATTTACACATTTGTGCTTGATTTTTGTCAGGATGTTAATGTAGCATTGATATTTGTAGAACCCATTACTTATGTACCTTAAAATGTAATAATCTAAAACAGTAAAAATTATATTTATGGTGGAGCTCCTACATTCTCCTTTTGGGATTTTGGGCATGCATGCACACATGCCCGGCATGAGTTTAAGCCACTGGGTCTGGGACTTGAACCGTGTTTGACTACATGGGAGTCCAGAGACATACTCATTATGCTAACTGCTGGTCCTAAGATCTAGCCAATCTAAAAGCCTTTAGCTATCAAACTATGGTGTATTCAGGAAAGAAACTTATCATAAAGGCTTAACTCTGCAATGGATATACTGCAGTAGATAGGCTACAAAATTATGTATTATAACTTTCTCTATTTTTATTTTCTGCTCAAACTTTATATTAGAGCATATTTTTATTTATCCTGAAAAGTATATGCTTATTTCGTGTGCTTTTTTATTTTACACAAATGAATGGCTTTTGAGTCTTGTGCTGAACAGGCAGCATTAGCCAATCAGTTATGGTTTTGGATATTGAAGAGGCCCAGCTGTCAGGCAGTCGGAGGACTATAAAAATGTTGCCTGTCTTAAGATCCCTTATTTGTCTTTGCTACATTTTGAGAAACAGAGTGTTATCCAAATAATTCATGCTCTGTGTTCCTTGACAAATGAGTACGACTCATACACTCAAGGATACATTTAAAGATATTTTATAAAATAAAATTTATATCATTTCGAATACAATTTTCTTGGTATAATTGATGCTTGAACAGCACAGTTTTGAACTGTGTGTGTCTACGTATAAACAGCCTTCCTTTCAATAAATAGTCTAAATATGTTTATGCTTTTTTATTTTCTTAATAACATTTTCTTGACTCTAGGACATTTTTCTCATAACAATAAAATATAAAATACATATAACATACAAAAATACGTGTTGACTGTCAATGTAATTGTTAAGTCTTTGGGTCAACAGTAAACTATTGTTAAGTTTTGGGGGAAGCAAAAGTTTTATTTTAGTTGGATTTTTGATGGTAATCCTCATATTGTTCAAGGAGGAATTCTATATATAGCTTTTCAAAAAAACAAATGCTATGTATCTTAGTGACATGAACATAACAAACATTTCCAATTCAGACTGGTAAGTGTGAAAGAATATTAGTTGCTAAAAATATCTTAAAAGGACATTTTTGTAGGTCGAATATTTCTATTTTTCAAGTAATTTGTGTAGTCACAACTGCTTTAGTATTTTACAAACTGGTTTACAAAAATAAGCCTCTCAGAAAGTGTGTTGATTGTTATGAAGTATGCCATAAAATCAGTTTTACTGTCTAGTATATTGTGATTTTAAAATTTTTAATCATACTTAAATTCTAGAAACCAAAGCAATAATCAAAGTGCCCATGTTGAGTTTTAAAATGGCAGGTTCTTTCTAGATCAACCAGTAAGATGAAATAGAAAATATGAATGCATAGTCTAGAGAGATACGAACTTGCAATCAGCAGTTGTTTTATCTTCCTTTCCTGTGGAGTTGCATAAAATTTCTGGGGGCTGATAGACTGACAAATCACAGGTCATCTCTACCTCTATTTCCCCTACCGATGGTTTCCTTCTAGTGACAGGTCATTGATTATTGCAAAAACATCTTTTTTGTTTGTTTTGTTTTGCTTTTGAGGGATTTTTGCTATAGGGCATGTGTGCTCACCAGAGACAGAGAGACAAAAAGTGAGAAATCACCCCTCCTGTATTCTCCTTTTGGAATTTTGGGCACACACTCACACATGCCTGGCATGAGTTTCAAACCTCTGGGCCTGGGACTCAAACTGCAGTCGGTCATGTAAGAGTCCAGTGCCTTAGGTACCCACTACACCACCTGCTGGCCCCACATAAAATGTCTTTTTTATCCAGATGTTTTTGCCTTAGAGAGTATGCACTAGTTGGAAAGAGAGAGAGACAGAGACAGGGGGAGGGAAAGTGAAAAATCACTTTCCAGGGGGCACGGCCACACTACAATTCCTTATCCATTCTTCTCCTGGGATCTTGGGTATGCATGTACACAGGCCCAGTGTGATTTTCCAGGCATCTGGTCTGGGACTGAAAGTGTGGTTGGCCATGTAAGAGTCCAGCGACTTAACCCCTATGCCAGCTGCTAGTCCTGCAAAAATGTCTTTTAAGGCAAGCTTTTCTTCCTGTTTTCCATGAAGCTCTCAACCACCCGAGACAGTATTTTGCTATTTTGATGCGATGAAGTCCAAATTAAAATCTGTAGCCACCTGATGTTTTTATAATAGATCTGTGGTATTTCTTTGTTTCGGGAGCAGTGGCAGGAAACTTGGTCCTCTTCCCAATGGTATTACAAGAAGATAGCACACATCCCCATGTGTTTTTTAACACCACCACTGGCAACTCTACAGCCCACTGATAGGCTATTGATATTCCTGTCTTCAAGAATTCCCCCCAAATCACATCACCCAAATCGTGGATGATATTTTTTTGTGTGCTATTATTGATCAACTTCTCCATATATCAATGCTTGACCATTGAGATTTTAAAACACACACAATACTGTTTAAAATAATGACACAAAATGAATTATTTAGGTATAAAAATATATTTAGGTATAGAATACATAGAGGATCTATATATGTAAAACTCTGGTGTGGTAAGTATAATAAAATCTAAACATATGAAGAGTTATTTGTATTTATAAAATAGAGGAGTCACTATTAAGAGAGTAATTTTTTTTTTTTGGGGGGGAGAGGTTTTTGCTATAGGGCACGTGTGCTCACCAGAAAGACAAAAAGATACAGAGAGATAGAAAGTGAGAAATCACCCCCCATAGGGGATGGCCATGCCGCAATCCCTTCTCCTCCATTCTCCTCTCGGGATCTTGAGCACGCACTCACATGCACACAGCACGAGTTTAAACCACCAGGTACAGGACTCGAACCGCTGTTGACTACATGGGAATTCAGCAACATAGCCATTATACTTACTGCTGGCCCCAAGAGATCAATTCTTCCCCAACTGTGTGGCATGAGTTCTGGGCCCCACAGTTTGAAAAACACACTGAGCACATGTGCATGTGTGCTCAAAATCCAAAAAGGAGGTGGGACCAATGGTTAGCGGAATGGCTCTGTCGCTGGACTCCCACGTAGTTGACCGTGGTTTGGGTCCTGGGCCCGGTGGTTTAAAACTCATGCTGGGCGTGTGTGCATGCATGCCCAGGATCCCAAGAGGAGAATGGAGGAGAAGGGATTGCGGCATTGCCATCCCCCCTGTGG
>NW_006207820.1:95770-134532 GCF_000334495.1 Tupaia belangeri chinensis
TCTCTGTCTCTCGGGTGAGTGCACAGGCCCTATAGCAAAAATCTCTCAAAAAAAAACCAAAAAAACCCAAACAGACAAAAAAAAATCCAGAATGGAGGAACATATAGAGAATGGATTGGGGCATAACCATATAACCATGCCCCATGGGACGTACTTCCTCCTTCATTTTCTCTCTGTCTCTCTCCAGTGAGGGCATGCGCCCTCGGGTAAATTAAAAAAAAAAAAAGAAAAAGTTATCAATTCTAAGAGGATCTAGAGATTAAATATAATCCCAGTGAAAATTCTAGCAAGTACTTTTTTAGATATTAAAAAACTGATTAAGGAGCCAGGCGGTGGCATTGTGCTTAAGGTACTAGACTACCAAATGGCCAAACACAGTCCAAGTCCCATACCTGGTGGCTTGTTTTCTTACTTTCTTGCTCTCTCCCTGTCTCTCTCTGATGAGTGCACATGCCCTATAGCAAATAAAATAATAATAATAATAATAATAGTTCTTAAAAATAAGTAAAAATCAAGGTAACTGATTTTAATGTTTATATTGAAATAAAAAATATCCAAATTAACTAATATAATTATAAAGAAGATCAGATTTGAAGGACTGACATTACTAAACTTTAGTATGCCAATTAATATCAGTAAATATAATTTTTAATTCTTCAGCATTTTGATGGATTTTAAAGTATAATTTTGTTGTTCATCTGGCATATTTGGAAATAAAGTGTATAAAACCTTTATATATTGGGTCATCAGAGAAGTCATGACATATTTTTGTATAGGAACAAAGAAAAATACATCACGACTTTCCTGACAACCTAATAGTTTAATAGATAGAATTCCAGGAAAATGGACTATTAGGTCAGGCATACACATATTTGAATTTTATTTCTTCACATTAGCTATGTAGTGTTAAAAAATAAATACTTTATAACTTATCTGACCTACATAATTTTCATTCATTATAAAGTAAATCGTTCTGTTCAAGACTGTATAAACAATAGCTATAATCAATTCATCGGATCTAAAGTATTTTGGTGCTCAATATGTTTTCTGTTTAACATTCTATCATAAATATAGTACTAAATGCGGGACCAGCAGTTAGCATAATGGCTATGTTGCTTGGCTCCCATATAGTTGACTCCAGGCCCATGTGTGTGCATGCCCAAGATCCTGAGAAGACAATGGAGGAGAAGGGATTGCGGTGTGGCCATCCCCTCTGTCCTCTGTCTCTCTCTCTGTCTTTTTGGCAAGGGCACTTGCCCTTTAACAAACAAACAAACAAACAAAAAACTCTCCATAAACTATAGTACTAAATGCAAGAGTTTCTCTCTTTCCACTTATGTAATAACTGTGCTACTGGTTTTCATATAACTACCTAAAGAGACAGACTGGGGATCACTTGTCCCTTTATCATATTTGGCAAGATGTTTTAAAGTTATTAGTGTTCTTAAAGGATTGAAACTGTGTGTACTGTAAATCTAAGCAATCTGCAGATATTTATTATTAAAATTTAAAAATCTACTGAAACCAGGAAAATATTAAACATGTTATAGATTTTTTATTATTTGTAAATATAGAACTACTATAAATATTGTATGTACATATTTATTTTGAAAATATATTATTAAAATGTATCAAGATCATAACACCTTTTAACATCCATATTGAAAATATTACTTCAATATGTTTTTTTTTTTTAACTGAAACCACATTACTAAGGGATCCTGTGATGTTCAGTGAGCACTATGACTGAAGATAACTTTGGTATAACTATATCTCCCATCTATATTGTGACCAAAAGATAGGTTTAACATGTATAAATTCTGAGTAAGATTTTACTTAAAGACAGTTATTTGCTGTAATAGAGGATACTTACATGTACATAGATTTGTATGTCTATACGTATATGCATGTGTTTGTGTGTATTCATAAACTCTAGTATAGTATGAGGAAATAGATTAACATAAAGGTGTAGCTGATTAAGTCACATTTGATATAGCCAATGAGCTGAGAACAGTGAGTCAAGCCAATGATCAACCAACACGATAGATTTAAAAGTTATAAATCTCGGGACCAGCAGTTAGCGTAATAGCTATGTCACTGAACTCCCATGTAGTCAACCGTGGTTCGAGTCTCAGACCCGGTAGCTTAAACTCACGCCGGGTGCATGTGCGTGCGTGCCCAATATCCTGAGAGGAGAATGGAGAAGGGATTGTGGTGTGGCCATCCCCCCTGAGGGGTGATTTCTTACTTTCTGTCTCTCTGTCTCTCTGTGTCTATCTGGCAAGCACACACGCCCTATAGCAAAAAGTTATAAACCTCATAGAGTATAACTCCTGGGGCCTTTTGAGCTGCTCTTTCTTTGCTCATGGTTGTTCCTACCTCTCAGGAGTGTACTTTCTTTCTACTTAATAAACTACCCTTTCCTTTAAAAAACAACAATAACAAAGGAATAAGATATAGGGAACCAAGAAACCTGAGGTGAATTTTTTGTTTTTTTCTAGAGAGATTTTTGCTATTAGGCATGCACATTCTCTAGGGAGGCAGAGACAGACAGACAGAAAGAAATCATCCCCTAATGAGGATGACCACACTGAAACCCCTTTTCCTTCATTTTCCTGTTAGGATTTTGGAAACTCATGCACATGTGCCTGACGTGTTTTAAGCTGCTGGATCTGGGACTTGAACTACAGTCAACTATGTGGGAGTCCAGCGACATAACCATAATGCCATCTGCTGGTCCCCTGAGTTCAATTTTAATTAGAACATACACTTTTTTTATTTCTGTACTTGAATAGCAGAGCATATAATGTTTTTAACCTTTCAAAGTTCTTTTGCTTATTTCAAAATTGTCCAGAAGTTAATAACTGTATTTTAAAAGATTGTATCAGGCAAGACAGTTAGTGTTCCATAGTAAATACACAAGAACTCTACAGATGAAATAGAATAGTAAACTAAACTAAATGGACTTGTTTTTTCCTTTCAAGATTTTCTTTTTTTTTTAATTTATTATTTAGAATGTTTCTAGTATCCACATGTATTTACAGGTGTTTCTAACACTTTTCATTGTTTTTTTTTTCTTTCTGTATTAAAAGAGAATTAATTTGTTAGAAGAATTCTATTTTTCTGTGTTCAAGAAAAACTGTCTTATTTTGGGTGTATTAAAATTCCATCACACAGAAATATTTTAGCACATCATGTTTTCATGGGTGGTGTGAATATTTTAAAACCTGCCACAGAGTAACATCTCACATTTGAAAGTTTGATGTTATAGATTTAAGCTCCTTCATCTGTCAGATTCTTTATTCCTGCTCATCTTTGCAGAGTAAAAGCAAAATTTATAGGTTTACGATTCCTCCAAACATAGAATCTAGTAACACAGATTTTACAATATCAGGTTCACAAAAGTAAGCTGTTCAGGGACCAGCAGATGGCGTAGTAGTTAAATCACTGTACTTTCATATGGCCAAATGCGATTGGAGTCCCAGACCTGGTGGCTTCAAAATCATGCTGGGTGTGGGTGCTTGTGCCCAAGATTCTAGGAGGAGAATGGAGGAGACAGGGTTGCAGTGGCCATCCCCAATGGGGGATGATTTCTTACTTTCTAGTGCTCTGTCTCTCTCTGGCAAGCACACACACACACCCTATAGCAAAAATCTCTCTCAAAAAAAATCAGAAGTCCGCAATTCCATAGATTCCTATGTATAATATGTTGAGATGAGCTCCATAAACTGAGCTCTCCTCCCCCCTCTGTCTTTGCTCTACTCATCTGAGACCCAGCTGCTGGCCCAGCTGGACCACAGGAGCTCCTCCTAACCATTCCCTTATCTCACGGAACTGGCCAGTGACCGGGGTTATTCTGTTATAGTCTACAGTGAGAAATAAGAGGACATGCAGACATAGCCTAATTTATTGGAGTTTATTGATTAAGCTGGCAGCATATGGGGGGACTCATGTCTCTCAAAACCCTGCAGTACCGAGTGTAAGGTGAGGGGCACTTATAAAAGCACAAAATGCACAATCACACGGGATGATGTGATGATTCAGGAGGGTAAGGTGCAGTGGGCTCGAATGGGGGAAAAAGGTAGGGAGTAGGGTTGTACAACTGTAAAAGCAAACTAAAGGAAAACACATCACAAAAGCAGAAAAAAGCAGATTAATCATCTCCAAGGGTATGTCCTCTCCCTACCTAAATACAGTGAATTTTTAATAGTCTTTATGGCTCCAGGCAAGGTCTGGTGATTGGACCTTATCTTAAGGCAACTAGGAGAAGTGGGGTTTAAAGACAATAGGAGTTTTAATTTACTCTGTTTGCTCTTGGGCACAAAGGAGAAGGCAAATTTTCAGGCATAGGAATCTAACAGTTTATAATGGAGTCGCTCCTCCAAGATGGAGTTGACCTGCTTCAATTCTAGAGGTATGTTCATGTCCCTTACTTCATGGAAGCAGGTATGGATGCTTTTCCACAATTAACATCACAAGACTAGAATCACTAAACCTCAGGCACTAAATCCAGACATACCCTCTGAGTCTATTCATTGGCAAGCTGATCCAATATTGAAAACCTAAATAATGTATGTCTTTACTTGATTTATACACGCTTTGTTTTTTTTTAATACACTTTTTAAAAAAATTATTTATTTATTTATCCACTCATTTATTTTTTAATTTGACCAGAGAGAAAGAGAGGGAAAGTGAGAAAGCAAGCCACCAGTTCCGGGACTCGAACTGTGGTCAGCCATGTGGGAGTGTCCAGCACCTTAACCACCACGCCACCTGCTGGCCCCTATACATGCTTTGTTCTTACTGTATAAAACCTGAGACTGTATTTGCTAACAGCAGGCCATTCTCCTCCTGGCCATCGGTGGAGCTTCCCTAGTAAGCAAACTCTTGTCTCTCTCTGCCTGACCTCCAAATGTGTTCTTTGGAATTCGTAACTATTGTGCACAACCTACCCCACAGACAACTATTTTTGCAGATTTGGGGACCTTTAAAACAATACGAAAGTAGTTTAGGGTTAGTTAGTTGCATTGAAAAGTAACTATTTCTACATTATATTCTTGTATCTATATTGTCGACAGAAAAATAACTAACTGTAAATATTAATAATTAATACTCAATGTGGTATATTTCCAAGCCAAAGGTGACTGACCTAGGCCAGGAGAAGAGACATACATGCCTTTTCTTGGGATGATCATGTACAGCGGTTCCTTTTATTTGTTTTTGAGATAATACTCAAATATTAATACTCAATATTTCCAAGCCAAAGGTGACTGACCTAGGCCAGGAGAAGAGACATACATGCCTTTTCTTGGGATGATCATGTACAGCGGTTCCTTTTATTTGTTTTTGAGATTGACACAACATTTGGTGAAGAGATTTTTCCATTGGTCTGGCCCAAAAAGGCGGGATATGTAGAAGGGGGGGCTTGTAGGTTACAGGTGGGTTCCACAATTCTTAGGTTGGTGAGTGGAAGGGAAGATCTGTGTCTTGGGAAGACATTAGTTAAAGAAAGGCTTAATCTACATCTCAAGGAAAAGGGAAGTTCTGTGTCTTGGGCAGAGTTAAGCAAAAGAATATACAGTAATCAGTTGAAATATACATCTCAAAAATACTATGCCAGGGACAGGAGGTAGGAAAAATCCTGTTAATAAGAAATAAATGGTCTGTTAATAATGTTTGTGGGCATGACTTCCTCAGTCCCTTTTGAAAAGATTTTGAAAAATAGGAAAAGTAGTCAGACTTCTGTCCACAATATTAATATTTAGTATTTCTTCTTGTTATCTCTAATCGTAAGATACAATGTTATAAATTATAATCAAGATCATTTATGCTTTTCTCACTAAAATAGGAGGGAATTGGAAGAAAAAGAAACAAACTAAAAATTGAATAGGAGGTGGGGGAAAAACAAGTTTTAAGATGATGAGACCACCAATTTCCATTGAACTAGAAAAGAGAAAATAAACACAAGCCCCCCCCAAAAAATACTACCTCTTTTTTTTAGCTTGTGATATAATGACAGAGGAGAAATGAAAAGAGCCTAATAAAACCCAGTGTGTTCCATATGCCAGTACTTAGCTATGAGCACTAAAATGTAGACTGTGAGTCTCTTAAAGTCAGGAGCAGAACATTTCTCAACTTGCTGTTGTTGTGTTTATCATTATTATTTGCAGCTCCAATGTTGATTTGGTTTACGTGTTTCCTCCAAACTTCATCTGTTGGAAATTGAATGCCCAATGCAATCAGGTTGGGAGATGGGGCCTCATAAGAGGTCATTGGGTTATTAAAGAGGAACCCTAATGAATGTGTTAAGCTTGGTAGTGCAGAAGAATTTCTAAATTATACATATTATAGATTGTATCAAACTCTCTATTTTTTAGGAAACATTGAGATTCAACTAGGTTTCAAAGATCTAAGTACTTAGCTAAGAATCTAATATCTCTAGACTTAGACAATTTGAAGATTTTGTCTAAATCAAATTAAAAAGACGTTTTTCCATTGATTACTCTTCCAAATGCTACTTTTTTTCTTTTTTTTTGAGAGAGAGATTTTTGCTATAGTGCGTGTGTGCTCACTAGAGAGACAGAGAAAGACAGGGAGACAGAAAGTGAGAAATCACCCATCAGGAGGAATGGCCATGCCACAATCCCTTCTATTCCATTCTCCTTTAGGGATTTTGGACATGCTCACACATGTGCTTGGCATGAGTTTCAAAACACCAGGTCTGGGACTCAAACCGCAGTTGACCATGTGGGAATCCAACACCTTAGCCACTATGCAACTTGCTGAGCTTGCAAATATTAATTATTATTGTGTGAGCTATTTCCATAGTTTTTTTATATAACATTTTTAAATATATATATAGATATAGATATATATCTATATCTATATATATATATATGAATGCCTTTCCTTGTTTTCTTTTCTGAGAGAGAGTTTTGCTATAGGGTGTATGTGCTTGCTGCAGAGGCAGAGAGAGACAGAGTGAGAAATTACCTCCCAGGGGAGATGGCCATACCACAATCCCTTCTCCTCTATGTTCCTCTTCACAAATATCTACTTCAAAAATCACATAAAGTGAATTGATGTTTTGTTGCTGTCATTTTTTTTTCTTTATTTTTTCTTTTTGGAGACGTTTTCACTATAGGGCGTGTGCGCTCTCCAGACAGACAGAGAGAGACAGAGAGAGACAGAGAGATAGAAAACGAGAAATCACCCCCCAGGGAGGATGGTCACGCTGCAATCCCTTCTCCTCCATTCTCCTCTTGGGATCTTGGGTACTCACGCACAAGCACCCGGCGTGAGTTTTAAGCCACCGGGTCCGGGACACGAACAGCGGTCAACTACGTGGGAGTCCAATGACATAGCCATCACACTAACTGCTAGTTCCCTGTTGCTGGGTCTGGGACACGAACAGCGGTCAACTACGTGGGAGTCCAATGACATAGCCATCACGCTAACTGCTAGTTCCCTGTTGCTGTCATTTTATAATTGTTTCACTTTTCATTTTTGCAACATTACATTTCTTCTTGAAGACAAGTAAACATTTGTATTTTATTACCTTCCCATGCAATCTATTAATTTTAAAATGATGAAAATAGCATCCAAAGCTTATTTGATAAACAACACTTACATTTGTTCTGGTAACAGCAGAGTTGAACAAATAATACATTGCTAAGTAACTTCATTTTGCTTTAAAAAATTATAAAAGCATATTTTATAGAATTCAGCTCTTTAAAGATTCTCTAAAAGAATGAGAGAGAGAAGAGAATGAATGAGAAAAAGGAAAGGAGGCAGAGGGTGAGTGAGGGAAGGACAGTCATCTTTCTTTTTTTTTTTTAAAGATGTTTTTGCCATAGGGTGAATGCGCTCACCAGAGAGAGAGAAAGACAAAGACAGAGACAAGGGAAGTAAGAAATCACCCCCTGGGGGAAAGGCCATACAATGATCCTTTCTTCTTCATTCTCCTCCTGGGAACTAGGGCACATACAAACACATACCCAATGTGATTTTCAAGCCACCCGGTGCAGGACTTGAACTATGGTTGGCCATGTGGGCATCCAGTGATGTAGCCACTACACCATCTGCTGGCCCCAAGTCATCTTATTTTAAATAAATAGAAAATTATGCATAATATTTCTTACTTTTAAATTCAGAGAACACTTTGTAATATTAACAGTCCTAGACAATATAAGACTACTGAGGTATTCTACCAAATCTTTCCACTGCAGAGCTCTACAGTTGCTTTATATTGTTGAGCCATGGTATTCCAAATTTATCTGGTTATTGTGCTGAGCAAGAATAAAAAGATATAATCCAGTTTATTGGATTGTCCAAAAACAGTTTCTGGAATTATGTTTACTCTCACTTGTCAATTCTGTTCATCCATGACCAGGAAATAGCCCACGTGAAACCTGATTACCAGGGGTTAACCTGAAATAGAGATAAGGCCCCAGCTCGTAAATAAGCAACAATTTATTTAAGGCCAACTTGAGCATACACACTAAGGAAAACAAAGCCTTCAATAACCTATAGCTCAAAAACAGAGTTCATGGTGATTTTTATGGGGAAAAAGAGGAGGGGAAGGAGAGAAAAGAGAATTACAATGTTGTGTGTCAAGAATTTAGAAGGTGGGACTAGCAGTTAGTGTAATGGCTATGTTGCTGGACTCTCATGTAGTTGACTGCAGTTCGAGTCCCGGATCCAGTGGCTTAAAACTCACAGCAGGCATGTGTGCATGCATGCCCAGGATCCTGAGAGGAGAATGGAGGAGAAGGGATTGAGGCGTGGCCATCCCCCCTGGGGGATGATTTCTCATTTTCTGTCTCTCTGTCTGTCTCTGTCTTTCTGGCAAGCACACGCGCCCTATAGCAAAAACCTCTTAAAAAAAATTTAGATGGTGCAAAAAAGTTAACAAGATGTCTTGTAGGAAGGGGACTGGGTAAGTCATATATTGTCCCAAGATCTAGGAAGAAAAGGAAATCCTAACAATTTCAGTTGTTGGCCTTTTGGATACTCATTTTTTTTTTTCCCTTCAATTTTTGAGAGTCAGAGATACAGTGACAGGGCATTGAAACCACAATCCAGTCCAACCACAATCCACCTCAGCTGTCTCCAGATCATAGGCACATGTGTGTCTGCAGTACATAGGGAGGTCTCTGGATACATACCAGCAACTTCCCTGTGGGTCTGCCTCACAATGCTACATTTTCCTGCAGCACCTGCACCCAGCTTATGTAAGTCACGAGGTGGGGTGGCAACTAGTTTGGAAGTATTATAACATTTGTATGAAAATAATGTAAACTTAGCGTCAAAAGTTCAGAAACGGGGAAGGTAAGGCTATGGTTCAGTTTCTAATGCTTTCAGCGAGACAATTGTTAGAAAATGCCCAAACTGCCTTATTTCACATGAGGGAAAATTCAATTGGAGATTCATGGTTTGATTTTCTGACTCACTGCAAGGTGATGAGAAACGGGGTGGCGGGGGGAGGCTACACAACACTGACTCACTGTGTAGTGTGAGAAATGTTAGCTCAGAATATATCCTTAATTGGTTTATAGGTTTAGGTGACACAGTTTTAAAAAACTAAGAATGTTGGGTGTTGAAACTCTTCATTCCTCGAAAAGAGACATAAGTTCACAGAAAACAAACAAAAGAATAGCACCAATGATGACAACAACAACTACAAAAAAACTGGTCAGATTATAAGAGATTTGAGGCAAAAAAATACAGATATCTCAGAAAGTCCAAGACAGGTAGATTTTGGGAAATTAACTATTTTATCAACAATCCAGACATGTAGTGGGTAAAACCCAGGTGCAGGCCAAAGACAAATAAGCTTTGTTAAAGTATTACTAACTATAATGAATTGCTTTCAGTTGAATGAAATGTGCCTAGAAAAGATATAAAGTGTGTGGTCACATGGCCACCTGCTAAGCTCAAAATTAGGTCTATAATAGTTAGAGGGGCATGGGCAATGAAGTAATCTTCCATTAAAAATTTACAATAACCAGCCAACTGGGGCCATGGTGGTCGAGGCAGCTGTATCTCATGTGGCGCACTGCAAAGTTTGAGTCCCAGACCCAGTGGCTTGATAGACATGCTGGCGTATGTATGTGTGTCCACAAGTGTGCTCCAAATACCAAGAACAGAATGGAGGAGAAGAGATTATGGCATGGCCATCCTCCCTGTGTGAGAGATACTTTCTCACCTTCCCTCTCTGTCTCTCTCTCTGGTAAGCATTCACATCAATATCAATCTTAAAAAAAAAAAAAAGGTAAACTGCACCTCTCATACACTATTACTGAATAGTAGATGGATATCAATCTAATTTGCCTTTCGTAGGTGATTTTTTAAAATTCTGATATATTTTATCCATTTCTCTCCTAGTGAAATTGAAGGTTTTTTAATGGATTCAGATGGGAGAGTTACGTTATGACTTTCTTCTCATACCTTCTAAATCACGATCTCCATTTTTCATCTCTTTTTAATCTGAAAACCAACTCGATTTTCTCAATTGTCAGGAATATGTAATCATTATTGTTTTCAATGTTTGCTTCTGGGCTTTTCTGTTTTCTTCTAGTGCTTCAATGAGAAAGTTTGCTAATTATGGCTCTAGAACCTGTTTTTTTCTTTCTTACTTTCTACCTCTTTGCTTCTCCAATGTTCTTTTTTGTTTTTGAGAAATTTTTTTGGAGCGAAAGAGAAAGTGAGTAATCACCCTCTAGGGGAGATGGTCACGATGCAATCCCTTCTCCTCTGTTCTCCTCTCAGGATTTTGGACATGTATGCACACATGCCTGGCATGAGTTTCAAGCCTCCAGGTATGGTACTTGAACAGTGGTCAGCCACATGGTCATCCAGTGCCTTAACCACTACACCACCTGCTGTCCCCAACTTCTCCTATGTTCTTAGAGAGTTATTCAACTCTTCTTTCCATCTCACTAATTTTGCTTCAGTTCTGTGCAGGCATATACAGACTGCTGTATGTATTTTATTTGAATAATTATATTTCAGTTTGCTTCCACTTCATATTTTGTAACATAAATGTGTGTAAACATTTTTTTGTAATACGTGACATGTGATATAAAATGAGAAACTTACTTTATTTTGCACACACAGACTCAGAAATTGGCACTTTTATTACTAAACTTATTAGTTAATATTAGTAATATTTGCTTCTGGTAATTTTAATGACCAACACATTTTAGTAGATCATTTAAGTGCATTTCTATTTCTATCTTAATGCTTTATTCAAAAAAATGTCAATTAAATCTTCCTTTTTTTTTTAGATTTCCTCAACTTAAATATCAGATTCATGTTAATTGTTAAAACATACTAATGTTTTAGACCATTTCTTTCTATAGTAGCTATTATTTATTTACAGTAGCATAAACACCACACACACACACACACACACACACACACACACACACTCATTTTAAAAAACTAAAGAAATTTTTGGCACGAACAGTGCGCTAATGGCTATGTCTCTGGACTCCCATGTAGTCAACTGTGGTTCAAGTCCCAGACCGGTGGCTTAAACTCAAGCCAGGTATGTGTACGTGCATGCCCAAGATCCCACGAGGAGAATGGAGGAGAAGGGATTGCAGTGTGGCCATCCTCCCTAGGGGGTGATTTCTTGCTTTCTGTCTCTCTGTCTTTCTCTATCTTTCTGGCAAACGCATCCACCCTATAGCAAAAAACTCTCAAAAAAAAAAAAAAAAGAAATTATTGATTATCATGCGGCAGCACCTCTTGCTCTCTGTTTCTGTGATGAGAAAATAGGAAGGTGGCTGTGATGGAGCTCAATGACAGCATGTGGAAGTGTGTTGGAAATGTCTAGCTCCGGGTTCCACCTCAAACTTCAGTGAGTCAAAAACTTTACAGTGATTCATAAGTACAATGAAGCTTAGAAGTCTTGTGTCAGAGAGCTACAGAAAGATTCTTCACCTTTGATCAAAACGATCCTGAAGTGGGGACACTAAGCATATATGCTTTATTTCATCTTCAGAAATATATCGGTTTTCTAATACCATGTAGGCAAACACTCCAAAATTCAGCGATTTAAAACAGTTACCCTTCATCATCTCAAAAGTCTGCAGGTCAGCCATGTAGTCCTGATCTGGCCAGACCCACTTATGTTTCCCTGGAAGCTGGTGGATTGCCTGGGCTTGGCTATTTTGCGAAGGCTTCGTCTAACCCAGCCAGGCGCTCTGAGGTTGCCTTCACATGATTCTCATCCACCAGTTTACTGCCCACTTCTTCACTGAGTGATGGTCCCCATGTATCCAAGTGTCATGGAGAGGGCAAACCTCATTCTGCAAACACTGTTCAGACCTGCACTTGCATTTTGTGTGCCCCAACCATTGCTGACCTAAGAGTCAATGAGACAAGGGAAACCCAGGGGTATGGCTACAAGGAAGCCTGGCCTGATTGGTCAGTCCTACAATAAGCTAACATGATTAATGGCACTATTTGACAGTAATAGGATCTGAATAAGTCTAAGAAAAAATACAACGTGTAACCAGTTTTTCCTCATAATCTCTGAAAAATGTCTCTTTATAGTTTAGAAAATTAAGGGAAAGCTGAACTACCTCATGAAATTCACAACACCTTAATGCAGCTGTTGACCTCACCTTTATGCTGTGGAATTCATTGGATGGCATGGCCCTGAGGCTAGAATCCAATAGCAGTGTAAGTGGAAATGCTGTCTCTCCCATTACCTTAACACCCACTTACAGACTGTCAGCAGTACCCTGTGCCTCTCTCTGAATGGCTGTGCTGCTCACACGGGCCCATCTCTCTGAATGGCTGTGCTGCTCACATGGACCCAGCTGTGCTTCCTTAGAGGAGCCTGTTATCAGCCTTCATATGTGAAAAACCATTTCTGAGCAATAGCAGAGATTTCTACTTCATAAGTTACCCCCCATGGCTGGTGGTCAACAAAGACAAGTGCAGCCTATGTCCAAATATATTCTCAAATACAAGATGTTCAAATTCCATAGGCACATAAGGATTCATTGTTACTTACAAGGGGTCAGATGCTATTTCTTCAATTCTGGTTTCTATTTAACCCATGGAAGGCTTCAACACACACACACACACACCCCTCCACTTCTCTTTATCTCTTTCTTTTTCTCCCCAGTTTTGCTCTAGGGCACATGTGTTAGCCAGAGAGAGACAAAGAGGGAAAGGGGAAAGTGAGAAATCACACCCCCACCAAGGTGTGGTGGTGGTGGGGGAATGGCCACAACTCAGTCTCTTCTCCTTCTTCATTCTCCTCTAAGGACTTAGGGGACACACTCACATGCCCATTGTGATTTTAAAGCTGCTGAGTATGGGACTCAAACCACACAGTGGACCTGCGGGACCCAGTTCCATAGGCTGCACACTCCCTGCTGGCTCTACATACCTTCTTTTATGGCCATGTCAAAAAACATATGAATGAGGGGAAAAAAAAAAAGAGAGAAAAACAGAAAATCATTGATCCATTTAGTTCCAGATCTGAGATGCACACGACTGCTCCTTTAGACCTATTACGTCATCAATATGAGCTGGCCCAATGGTTGCTCATGCCATCTGCTGTTTTCCAGGACTGCTGCCTCATCTGTTGCATAGTATCCCATCAGCGACCAGACTCAGCATTGTCTCCTCTGCACACAGAAGACTTCTCAGCCTACAAACAAGCCAAGGACAGATCCCTTCACATTGACCTAAAACACCATGTGCTGTAGAGAAAAGTCAAGACACACAGTCAGGGGAAAAAAAAAAAAACAAAGAACAGGCCTGTCAAGTGCCATGGTGGTTAAGGGTGCTGGACTCCCACATAGCTGAAGGTGATTCAAGTCCTGGATTCGGCGGCTTGCTTTCTCACTCTCTCACTTTATTTACTGATCAAATTAAAAATAAATAATAAATAGTTAAATTAAAAAAAAATACTTAAAAAAAGGGCAGAACAATAATGCCTAGTTTCACCTCAGTAGTGTTTTCAGGATCTTCTATGATATCTGAGGACATGGTAATCATTCTATTTTACTCTGATCTCTTCTTCCTTCTTTTTAAATAGTATCAAGATTAAGAGCAGTGGGACCAGCAGGTGGTATAGTGGTTAAGGCACTGGACTTCCATTGGATTGACCACAGTTAGAGTCCTGGACCTGGCAGCTTGAAACAAAGTCTAGGTGTGTGTGTATGTATGTATGCATGTCCAAGATCCTGAAAAGAGAAGGGAAGAGAGCAATTGCTGCATGGCCATTCCCCTGGAGGGTGATTTCTTGCTTTCTGTCTCTCTTTCTGGCAACTGCACATGCCCTAGCAAAAACCTCTCAAGAAAGATTGCGAGCAGCAGTTGTTAAGCTTATCTTTCTGTGTTAAAAATAAATAAATGAAAAGTAAGAACCAGCAAAAATTGTAATGGTTATGTAACTGGACTCCCACAGTTCAAGTCCTGGATCTGGCAGCTTGAAGCATGCCAGGCATGTGTGCCTAAAATCCCGAGAAGTGAATGAAGGAGAAGGAACTGTGGTGTAGCCATCCCGCCTGGGATGAGGTTGATTTCTCACTTTCTGTCTCTCTGCTAAGAGCATTCTCCCTGTAGCAAAAAGTTTTCTCTAAAATAAATAAGTTATGCAATGAAAAGTACATTAAATAATATTTTATAATGCCTTTTTTCAAATGGTTTTTACCATAGGGTGTATATGCTAGCAGGAGAGAGACAGTGAGAGTGAAAGTGAAAAATCACTCCCCAGTCAGGAGGATGGCCATACTACAATCCGTTTTCCTCCATTTTCTCTGGGGATTTTAGGCAGACATACACACACACACACACACACACACACACACACACACACAAACACACACACAAAGATCCAGTGTGATTTTCAAACCACTGACTCTAGGATTCCAACTGTGGTCAGTTATGTGGGAGTTTAGCACTTTAAACATTCCACCACCTGCTGGCCCCTTAAAATGCCTTTTAATTAGCACAATTAAAGTGACAATCTGAGAAAGACTGCAGAATTAAATGCCCTAATACTGAATAATTAATGAGGTTTTTTTTCACTGCAGTCTTTTTATATTGTATTAATAGATCTCTAAATGAGAGTTTTTCTCCTTTTCTTTCTTTTTATTTGTTAGAGAGGTTTTTACTATAGAGTACCTGTACTCTCTGGAGAGACATAGAGACAGAAACTGAGAAATCCCCCCTCCCAGAGAGGATGGCCACGCCACAATCCTTTCTCCTCTACTCTCTCCTCGGGATTCTGAGCACGCATGCACAGGTGCCCAGCATGAGCTTCAAGCTGTTGAGTCTGGAACTCAAACCATGGTTGAATACATGGGAGCCCAAAAGCATAACTGTTATGCCAGATTCTCATCCCAAGTTTTTCTCCTTTTCAGTGTTTATCGTTCCTGTGTGTGAATGTGTATGGATGTGTTTTTACTTTCCTTTAATCCACAGGGATTTGGCAAGAGGTCATCGGGTGAAAGGTTAACATAAATTGGAAGTAACTCATTTAGCTTGAACTTGCCCAAATGGTTTTTCTCCAGATATTTAAATATGAAGATGCAAAGTAAGTTAAAATATAATTAAACAGCAAGGTGTCAACTCAATTTCTACCAGTGTTTGTTTTCCTTTATTTTTCACTTCTAATTTTTGTTTTCTTAGATCAGTGGTTCTCAGACATGAGCTAGTTAAAATGTCATGCAGAGGGACCAGCAGTTAGTGTAATGGCTATGTCGCTGAACTCCCATGTAGTTGACCGTGGTTCGCATCCCAGACCCTGTGGCTTAAAACTCACGCCGGGCATGTGTGCGTGCGTGCCCAAGAACCTGAGAGGAGAATGGAGGAGAAGGGATTGTGGTATGGCCATCCCGCCCGGAGGGTGATCTCTCGCTTTCTGTCTCTCAGTCTCTCTCTGTCTGTCTGGCGAGCGCACGCACCCTATAGCAAAACAACAACAACAACAACAACAAAAAAAAACTCTAAAAAAAAATATCATGCAATTTTTTTGAGAGTTTTTTTGCTGAGTCACTGGTGATGATCACTGGAGAGACAGAGACAGAAAGTGAGAAATCACTCCCGGGGGGATGGCCACTCTGCAATCCCTCCTTCTCCATTGTCTTGGTGTGAAGCGCACATATGTGCCCAGTGTGAGTTTCAACCACCGGGTCTGGGACTCCAACTGTGGTCAACCATGTGGGAGTCTAACACCTTCACCACTATTCCACCTCCTGGCTCTGCTATGGACTATTTTAGCTATTTGCACTATTTTAGTGATAAAGACAGAACACTTGCCACCATGAAGGCTTCTGCTAAGATCACACAACCAGATGTGTTAACTCAGTGGTGTAAGAAAGGCATCGTGTAATGGGGGAATAGTACTCTCCCCTTCTCCTTTTTTTGTAAGGAATTTTTGCTATAGGGTTCGTGCATTCACCAGAGAGAGAGAGAGAGACAAAGAGAAAGTAAAAAAATTTACCCTACAGGGGTGATGGCCACAGCATGGTATAAATTTTAAGCTGTCGGGTTTGGAACTTGAACCGTGGTCGACTACATGAGAGTTCAGTGACAACCATTACACCATCTGCTTACCTGCTGATGATGATGTGTATAATATTCTCAACTGGACTGGTCTGAGGTGTATTTTATGTTGGGTAAATTCTCTATACAAGCTAAATGATGTATAGCAACTGAATGTATATAAAAAATAATAAAAACCAAAGGCATCATGAATAATTGACATTATATACCAAGTTCTTCTCAGTCACTTTAAAAGAAATTATTGTATTATGATTTGAGCTGTACATTGTTACTCTGCAGAAGAACATGAAATAGAAACACTTAATAATACAAAATGTAAAATAGCAAAATAAATAAAATATTCATATCCGAAGATTTCTATACAGTGAAATAGTAGTTGGCTAGAGAGCAGAGTTCTCTAAAGTCAACTAGAAAGAAACTATAGTATATTATAGTTGTGTCTACCATTTGCCAACAAGAAGATTTGCCCCAAATCTGATCATCGATTCTTGTTTGAATCAAAGTTTCTTTTTTCTACTAATAAAATAGAAATTCTGTCATCTCTTGTATATTGTATAAACAAATTTACTCGTAATGCTGTTTAAGATAATGCAACTTTTGATTGTTGTGGTTGCATATCATCTAGAATTATGTCTTTGTTGGAAATTGCTTGGAAATTAAAAATAAATAGATATAAACAAGGATTGATTACAAGTATTTCCTGAGTTTCTTCATACAGCCATTATAGGCATTTAATTTTTATAGAATAATATGATGCAACTATTAAACTTATTTCCTAAAAAATTCAACTTAATGAATAAAAAATATAGTAAGAAAAGCATAGCACAACAGAAAATATATGCTTCATAAGTCAGGCATCTTATATTCCAATGGATTATTTTCAGCAAATTTTGATTAGATTTAATTATACAAGCCTATATTTAGTGCTTCTTTATGTAAGAAAATCAGCTAATGGGACTAATAGATGGCGTAATGATTATGTTGCTAGACTTCCATGTAGTCAACTGTGGTTCAAGTCCCAGACCAATTCGTTTAACACTCATGCTGGACTTGTGTGTGTACATGCCCAAAATCCTAAGAGGAGAATGCAGGAGAAGGGATTGCAGGTGACTATTTCCCCTAGGGGGTGATTTCTCACTTTCTGTCTCTCTACCTCTCCAGCAAGTGTTCATGTCCTATACCAAAAATATCTCTTAAAAACAAACAAACAAGGACCAGTAGCTAGCATAATGGCTATGTCACTGGACTCCCATGTAGTCGACCACGGTTTGAGTCCCGGATTCTGTGTCTTAAAACTCACACTGGGCACGTGTGCATGCATGCCCAAGATCCCAAAAGGAGAATGGAGAAGGGATTGCGGCATGGCCATAACCCCGGGGGTGATTTCTCGCTTTCTGTCTCTCTGTCTGTCTGGCGAGTGCACGTGCCCTATAGCAAAAAACTCTCCAAAACAAACAAAAAAAAAAGGAAGAAAAGAAAATCAGCTATTAAAATAGCTGGCATATTAGGATACTATTTTTTAAGACATTGTTTACATATATAAGGTCATCTTTATAAACATCAAGGAAAAAATTCTTGTCTAGAGCTGAGTACAAAGAATACTGTTGTTTTTCTTGAAGAAATGAGTCTGGCTTCTTGTCCTGACCATTAAGAATGCCTTTATTGATCAGGTTTTCCATTTTTAATTTTACATCCTTGTTTTCAGAGTTCCTTAATGTTAGTTAAGCACTCATCTGTGTCAGGTTGCAGAGGCAAATTTCAATAAACGTGTGAAATCCTACTTTGGGAGATGGCTCTTAAGAAATTTCAGAATCTAACTCTCATCACAAAGACAGCAAAAATATACAGTTTTAATTTCTGTCATAAAATATCTTTGGATTTATGTTCAGATATTTTGATGCCTCTTTATTTTTTTCTACTACATTGAAGTAGACATAGTTTAATGAATCCCAGTAAATTACATTGTTTTCTATTATTATTAGCATGTTATTTAATTAAAATTAGATTAGTATCTGAATGCAAAAGTGGTCAAAATAGCAGTAGTTTAAGAAGGTAGTGGCTTGGGGCCAGCAGGTGGTATGGTGGTTAAGGTGCTGGATTCTACATGGCCTACTTTCTGGTTTGAGTCCTGGAGCTGGTGGCTTAAAAAACACACCGGGCATGTATGTGTGCATTCCCAAAATCCCAAGAGGAGAATGAAAGAGAAGGGATTGCAACCTGGACATTCCTCTGGAGTGAGAATTCTCTCTCTCTCTTTTGGGTCCATGCCCTATGGCAAAAATCTCAAGAAGAAAAAGAAAAAGAAAAAACTACTTTATGGTTTGAGTCCTGGAGCTGGTGGCTTAAAAAACACACCGGGCATGTATGTGTGCATTCCCAAAATCCCAAGAGGAGAATGAAAGAGAAGGGATTGCAACCTGGACATTCCTCTGGAGTGAGAATTCTCTCTCTCTCTTTTGGGTCCATGCCCTATGGCAAAAATCTCAAGAAGAAAAAGAAAAAGAAAAAAAAAAAAGGTAGAATTTCATATTTCTCTATGTAAAAATCCAGGTGGATGATCCAGGATACTATGGGACTCTATAGTTATATGGACCCAAGGTCTTACTGTTTTGTTACTTTGCCAGCTGGCAAGAATCTTCATAAATGGGGAACCAGCAGTTAGCGTAATGGCTATGTCACTGGACTCCCATGCAGTCGACCGCAGTTCGTGTCCCGGACCCGGTGGCTTAAAACTCACGCCAGGCGCGTGTGCGTGCGTGCCTAAGATCCTGAGAGGAGAATGGAGGAGAAGGGATTGCGGCTTGACCATCACCCCACGGGGCGATTTCTCACTTTCTGTCTCTATGTCTCTCTCTGTCTGTCTGGCGAGCACACGCGCCCTATAGCGAAAACCTCTCCAGAAAAAGAATCTTCATAAATGTAAACTTACTTTAGGATGAGGACAGCTCAGCTAGCACAGGAATACTATAATACGGAGCAAACAAAGAGAAGAATTTTAGGATATGAGGTCATGCATGGCCAGACAACAGGTTTTATTAATCTCTGTGAAGATAAGGGTTTAATTTTGGCAGAAATCAGGCACTAATGCAAAGTTGTGAAATGATGATTTCTATAAATCAAATCTGTATTTTAAAGCATCATTCTGTTGGGACTTCTCTCTACCTATGGAGTAGCCCTTCTATCTTTTCTTCTAGGTAACAATTCTCCCTTTCCTTTCAAAAGGAACAAAACTAGAACCAGCAGTTGGTGTAATGGCTATGTCACTGAACTCCCATGTAGTCGACCGTGGTTCGAGTCCTGGACCCGTTGGCTTAAACTCACACCAGGTGTGTGCTTGCATGCCCAAGATCCCGAGAGGAGAGGAGATTGTGGCGTGGCCATACACCTCAGTGGTGATTTCTCACTTTCTGTCTCTGTCTTTGGGTGAGAGCATGTGCCCTATAGCAAAAACCTCCCCCCATAAAAAAAGGAACAAAACTGTTAACCAACCTATCCTCACATGGGTGCTCCACTTATAGAGCAGTCTGCTGTCTACACTCGAGAAAAAAAAAAAAAAAAGAAAGAAAAAGAGAGGTCTTGCTTTCATTTTTCTTTAAAAAAAAAAAAGCATCATTCTGATGTTTGTGTTGATAACAGAATTAAGGGAAACAAAGGCAGAAACAGACACCAAAAGATAGATGGTATCCTGAAAAATGACTTTGAAATGTCAAAGTGAATTTTTACCTACAGATACTTTCACTTGAAATAGTCTTTCCATTATGCCTCCAAAATCAATTTTCTCCCATTTCCACTGTACATCCCTTCCTACCTAACTTGTGTTTTCAGATTTTTCTTAGTTATATTTCATTAACTTAGTTTCTCTGTATTTAGGAATGTTTTGAGGGCAATGTCAGCAAGAAGGCAGAATAACAACCATCATTAATGATGTATGTTTATAGCACCCTGATGGAGCACAAAAATTAAAAAGGACACATTGAAAAAAAATAAAAAGGACAGTTTTCAAAACTTGTGTCATTGAGTGTCATTGATGTCATTGGCCAGCACAATGCAGACGTCAGAGAGATTCCATTATTCTTGACTTCTCCTATGGGAGAGAGAGAAAAATGAGCCTGTTTCCCTAGTGCTTTGTAATGCTATCCAAGAGGCCTGTTTCTGTTGTGTCTCTGACTCAAAACACTAAGGGAATTAGCACAACTAGACATTCTGGAGGTATCTGAGAAGAAAGAAAGAGTAAATTCGATAACAAGCAAACAGATCTTGCTAGCTTTTTGCCACTCTCAAGAACAAGAATGACCTGCCACAGACCTGAGCAGGCTCTCTGCAGAATTTGCAGGCTGTCCCACCTATGGCTTCTGCCTACCAATCTACCCAGAATTTCCAGCAGGGATTATTGATGAAAGACTTTCTCAGTGGAAGTGAATCTGTAATTATTAGAATAGATGACAACTCCTTCAAACACACATATGGGAATGTAAGGCTGAAAGTATCATAAAGAATCAGGGAAACAAGATGCCACTAAAGGGACAAAAATCTTCAGAAATTGCCTGACAAAAAGTTTAAAATAACTATTAAAGAGTAAGTGCAGTACAAGAGAACTCAGACAGACAACTAGAAGACAACAGAGAAATAATACATAAACATAAATTAAGAGTTCAATGAAAAAGTAGAAAATATGAAAGAAATTATTGAGCTGAATAACTGACTCAAAATATTCACAGAAAATTTCCAAAGCAAATCTGACCAAAAAAAAAAAAGGAAAAATATCAACAAACTCAAAGACAGATCATTTGAAATTAGTCAGTAAAAATGATAAAAAAACAATTGAAGAAACTTATGAAAGTTACTGGAAATCATCAATTCAACAAATAATAAAACCATCACATGATTGGGACCTACAGGTGGTGTGGTGATTAAGGCACTGGACTCCCACATGGACTGCAGTTCAAATCTCAGACCCATTGGTTTGAAAATCATGACAGATGCACGTGCATGCATACTCCAAATCCCAACAGGAGAAAGGAGGAGAAGGGACTACAGCATGGCCATCTCCCCTGGAGCAGGAGGGGTTTCTCACTTTCCCTTTCTCTGTTTTGGTCTCTCTCTCTCTGGAGAGTGGATGTGTTCTATGGCAAAAAAAAACAAACAAACAAACAAAAAAACCTAACTTTCAAAAAAAGAAAAGCCACATAATTATTTTAATAGATGCAGAAAATGCATTTTACACAATGAAGCTTTCTTTCATGATAAAAATCCTGAATAGTTTAGGTATACAAGGAATTTACCTAAAGAGACTAGAAGTCATTGCAAACGTCATATTCAACAGTAACTGAAAGTTTTTCCTTTAAGATTTAGAATGAGGCAAGTGTGCACTTTTGCTATTTAAATGCAACAAAGTAATCTGGAAGTCCTGGCAAATCAGTATATATATACATATGTATATATATACACACACACACACACACACACACACACACACACACACACACGGAAAAGAAGGAAAAGGCATCTAAATCAAAAAGAACGAAGAAAATTTTTCTCTGTAAATGTAATGATTTCATACATGAAATAACCTGAAGACTTTACTAAAAAGTTTAAAATAATGAATTCAATAAAGTTGTAGGATATAAAGTCAACAAACAAAAATCAGTACCATTTATATACACTAAGAATCAACTATTCAAAAAGGAAATTAAGAAATATTCTCCTTTGCAATAGTATCAAAAAGAATAAAAGACTTAAGAATAAATTTAACCAAAGAGATCAAAGACTGGGATACAAAAAATTGTACATCACTGATGAAAGAAATCAAAGGAGAAACAAATATTTGAAGACTATTATGTTGACTTAGTCTATTTTGTGTTGTAGTAAGAAAATACGCCATTTGGTGATTAATAAATTCTGGAAGTTTATGTGACTCATGATTCTTGAAACTGGAAAGTCTAACATGATGCCAGCACCTAGCAAGACCCCTTAGAGTGTGTCATCCCATGAAAAACAGCATAACAGAGAAAAAGAACAAGTGAACAAAGGTGGGTAAAACTTACTTTTATAACAACTTATTCTAATGATAATGAACCCAATCTTGTAATAATTATATTAATCCATTTACGAAGGTGAATCCACCATGTCCTAATCACCTCTTAATGACCTCACCTCTTAATACTATCTTTGAAGAGAGTGTCAAGAAAACGCAATGTGGAAAGAATACTTCTAAAATAAATGGTGTTAGGGAAATCGTATATCCACATGCAAAAGAATGAAGATGTATCATTATCATACATCATAAACAGAAAATCAACTCAAAATTAATTAAACACTTAAACATAAGAACTGAGGCTAAACTCCTAGAAGTAACCATAGAGGAAAAAAAATGTCTTGTCATTGGCTTTGGTAATAATTTCCTGGATATAATGTTAACAGCAAGGGCAACAACGAAAACAATAGAGGAACCAGCAGTTGGTGTAATGGCTATGTCGCTGGACTCCCATGTAGTTGACTGTGGTTTGAGTCCTGGACCTGATGGCTTAAACTCATGCCGGGTTTAAGTGCATGCCCAAGATCCCGAGATCCCGAGAGGAGAATGGAAGAGAAGGGATTGCAGTGTAACCATCACCCCTAGGGTGTGTGTGTGTGTGTGTGTGATTTCTTGCTTTCTATCTGTCTGTCTCTCTCTGTCTTTCTCGTGACTGCATGCACAATATAGCAAAAACCTCTCAAAGGAAAAAAATAGGTAAGTTGGATTGCATGAAATTAAAATGCACCTTCACAGTAAAGAACATACTCAACAACAACAAAAAGGTAGCCTATGGAATGGTTGATAATATTTGCACACCACCTATCTGGAAAAAGTTATTATCTACTTTACTTCATAATTTTTTACAGAGAGATTTTTGCTATAGGGCATGAGTTCTCACTGGAGAGACAGAGAGACAGAAAGCAAGAAATCACTTCCTGGGAAGATGGCGACACCACAATCCTGTCTCCTCTATTCTCCTCTCAGTCTTTTGAACACACATGTGCATGTACACAGCATGAGTCTTAAGTCGAACCATGGTTGACTACATGGGAATCCAGTGACGTACCCATTATGCCATCTGTTGGTCCCAAAAGGTAGTATCTAAAATACATGAGGAACTTCTACAACTTAACTGCAGAAACAAAACTAAACAACAACAACAAAATACAAAACATTTAAAAATTAGGGAAAATAAATGAATAGACATCTCTCCAGTAAAGAAATACAAATATCCAACATGTTTATGAAAAAGTGCTTGGGACCAGCGGTTAGCTTAATGGCTATGTCACTTGACACCCATGTAGTCAACTGCGGTTTGAGTCCCAGATCCAGTGGCTTACACTCACACTAGGCATGTGTGCATGCGTGCTCAAGATCCTGAGAAGATAATGGAGGAGAAGGGATTGCAGTGTGGCCATCCCCCCTGGGGGAGGTGATGTCTCGCTTTCTGTCTCTCTGTCGCTCTGTTTTTCTGGCAAGTGCACATGCCCAATAGCAAAAACCTCGGAAAAAAAAAAGTGCTCAACATCATTAATCATCAGGAAAATGCAAATTCAAACTGTAATGAAACGTTATCTAACATCCGTCAAGATGTAGCGCTAATATATATGTGTGTGTGTACATACATACACAAAGTATATGTATATACACACACATAAGTATATGTATATATATATTCACACACTATATATAGACCACTATATAGACACACACACACACATACAGTGTGTGTGTGTGTCTATATATAGACACACAGAGGGAGAGAGAGATACAGATGCACATATACATGCACATACACACAATCATAATCTCCAGAGTTGGTCAGGATGTAGAAAAAGAGAACCCTTGGGCATTGTTGGAGGAATGTAAATTCATGTAATCACTATCACATATAGGCTGTAGTTTCCTCAAAATTAAAAAAAGAACTACCAGATAATCCAATAATATCACTTCTGGGTATATATGCAACAGAATTAAAATTGGGGATTTTGAAGAGACATCCACAGTCCATGTTCACTGCAGCATTATTCACAATAGCTAAGACATGAACACAATCTAAATGTCTGTGGAAGGATAAATTGATAAAGAAATATATATATATATTTATATGTGTGTATATATATATATATATACACACACACACACACACACACACACACACACACACATAGACAGAGAGAGAGAGACAAAAAGAGAGAGAGTTGTTTTTCGTTTTTGTTTTTTGTTTTTTGGGTTTTTTTTTTGCTATAAGGCATGTGTGCTTGCCAGAAAGACAGAGAGAGATAGAGAGACAAAAAAATGAGGAATCACCACCCAGGGGGCATGGCCATGCTGCAATTCCTTCTCCTCCATTCTCCTGTTGGGATCTTGGGCACGCACAGACACATGCCCAGCATGAGTTTAAGCCACTGGCTTCAAGAAAATATATACATACAATGGAATACTTTTCAATCTTAAAAAAGGAAATTCTAGGGAACCAGCAGTTAGCGTAATGGCTATGTCGCTGGACTCCCACGTAGTCGACCGCGGTTCGTGTCCCGGACCCGGTGGCTTAAAACTCACGCCGGGCGCATGTGCGTGCGTGCCCAAGATCCCGAGAGGAGAATGGAGGAGAAGGGATTGCGGCGTGACCATCCCCCCTGAGGGGTGATTTCTCGCTTTCTGTCTCTATGTCTCTCTCTGTCTGTCTGGCGAGCGCACGCGCCCTACAGTGAAAATCTCTCCAAAAAAAAAGGAAATTCTATTTGTGACAATACCAATGAACCCTGGGGAAATTATCATGAGTGAAATAAGTCAAATGAGATCAAATACCACAAAGAAGTAGAGAGTGGAATGTGATTCCAAGAGCTTGGGGGCATAGGATTATAAGAAGGTATCTGTCAGAGCACAAAGTTACCGTTATACAAAACGAGTAAGCCTAGAGATCTAATGTATAACATAGTGCCTCTAGTTAAAAATACTTTATTGTATACTTAAAATTTGGTAAGATTGTAGATATGACTTATTGTCACAAAAAATACTGTTTTTTAGGTTTTCTGCTATAGAGTACATGTACTTGTCAGAGAGACAGAGAAGGAATGTAAGAAATTATCTCTTGACGAATGGCTATGCCACAATCCCTTCTCCATTCTCCTCCTAGGATTTTGGACACACATGCACACAGGCCTGGCATTATATTCAAACCACACATTATCGGATTCTTGCTATTGTGAGCCATGGAGGAGTTGAGCACCTTAACCACATGCCATCTACTGGCCCCCTACAAAGAATAATTTTTATAAGGTGATAAGAGGGGATCAGCAGGTGGTATGGTAGTTAAGGTGCTGGACTCCCATGTGGCTGATCTCAGTACAAGTCCCAGACCAAGTGACTTGAAACTCATGCTGGGCACATGTGTATGCCCAAAATCCCAGAAAGAAATCAGGAAAAGAGATAAGCTGTGTAAAACAGCTATTGCTCCTACGCTGCAGATCTATACAGCATGTGACTGTACTGAAAACTGTGGGCCACTGTAACATAAGGCAGATATTTGTAAATCTAAACCTATAGAAGGTACAGTAAATATATGGTATAAAATATTTTAAAAAATGGTAAACCTGTATAGGACACCTAGCATGAATAGAACTTTCAGGACTAGAAGTTGCTCTGAATGAGTCGGTGAGTGACAAGTGAATGTGAAGGCCTGGAACAATTCTGTATATTACTGTTGACTTTATAAATGTTGTACACTTAGGCTGCACTGAATCTATAAAATCTTTTTTCTACGGTAATAAATTAATCTTAGCTATAGAATTTTTTAAAAATTAAAAAAAAATTTTATCAATGTAATTTTTTTTGAGAGTTTTTGCTAAACGGCAAGTGTGCTTGCCTGAGAGACAGAGAGACAGAGACACAGAAAATAAGAAATCACCTCCCCCAGAGGAAATGGGCATGCCACAATCTCTTCTCCTCCAGATTTGTTTTGATTCCTGTCATCTAAGAAGCAGATCCCTTCTTGCTCAGTATCATGGCAGTTCAAATATGAGACCTGGCCCATAACAGTGATTTCGAAAGTTTTGCTCTTTAACTACATAATCATCTATACAATATAACTTGAACATAATTTTCAGTGATGTGTGTTCTCTCTCATTCATGGCCCTTATGTGAGAAGTCTCATGATTTCAACTCAGTATTTTAGCAATGCTTCTTCTTGTGTATTGGCCCTAGGAAACAGTAAACCCTAATTGTCTCTCCCTAGGACATTTCATTGCAACCTTATTGAGTCTCACTTATCCCATTCTTCTTCCTCAGTAATTCACCATTTAATTGTAGCCCCCAAGACCTTTGTGAAATAATAAATTATGAAAATTTCCTAATGTTGTACAAAAGGTATATGGATTTCAATTCCTTCATGGCTATTCCAGCAATACTTCCGCTAGCAACTTGTGTGAGCTATTCTGACTTCACATGTATCTAATTTACAGGATTGCCTTACATCCTTTTCTGCCACTTTCCTCTGGTGCACTTCCACAGTTTCTTCACATATGAAGTAATGATAGAAATAGTAATTGCTTCTGAGAGTGATGATGAAATTTAAATATGGCAGTTTGTATACATATTGGGTTGCTGGAAAAGTCATGACATATTTTTTTCTGATTTTCTGTGCAAAATGAGTCATGATTTTTCTGACAACCTAATATACATATACATGTGTACATATAACTTTAAAGTCTACCTGACCTATTGACTCATTATTTTTACAACATCATTAATTAAGTTTTTTTTTTTAAGTTACTCTTCTTATTTTTTTTTCAAAGTTTATTTTACTATAGGGTGCATGTTTTTGCCAGAGAGAGAGACTGAGAGAGACAGAGTGACAGGAAAGTGAGAAGTCACTCCCCAGGGGGGACAACCATATTGCAATTCCTTCTTCATTTTTGTCTAGGGACACTGGGCATGGACACACATGTGCCCAGTATGATTTTCAAGCTGCTGGATCCAGGTCTCAAACTACATATTTGAGCATGGGGAAGCCAACTGCCCTAACCTCCACATCACCTGGCTGATCTGAATTCTTCATGTTAGCTTGCATATGTTAGTTTGCATACTGCTTAATGCATAGCTCAGTTGATGTTTAACAAAGATAATTATGGATTAAGATGAAATAATTTTAAAATTAACTAGGAGAATAAAAATATAGACTATAAAATATACCATGGGGTGCCAATTTTGAAGGGAAAAATTCCTTTCATATAAAATATCAATCTTCATGCTGGTGCTAGTTTAAAGATTCATAGCACCATTTTTATCAAGGATAATATTTGATCTGCATCTGAAATCTGACAAACTGATTTCTGCCAGCATCAAATTTGCTATTAGTTTTTATGATGTTGTCACATCAACCTTTCTTCCTTCTACTTGCCTGCATTTACTGATGCATTTTAAATATCAACGACAGCAGCATGAAAGCACTTTCCTGAGGTGCCCCATGATAAATCATCTCCCGTAGAGTTAACTTACTGTTGTCCCTCTGCTCTAACTTATTACACACTGGTTTTATATTTATAGGAAAGGATTAGAGTTTACTTTGAAATGAATAGTTCATACTTATAAAGAGCGGGTTACAAATCTGAACTGATAAACTCATCACTGAGAGTTTACAATCTTGCATGTTTGCAAGACATAGACAGAAGAAGTGGTAAATACACACAGTCACTAAAAGAAATGTCTCAAGGTAACCCACGACTCAATACAAAGGCCCATTACACACAATCAAAAGATCCCTGTGGATAAAATAAATACAAGCTATAGGTGTTATGTATTTTTTCAATATAAATTCCCTATATATTTGTTGGTTACTATTTTATACTATGAATTACAGATTGAACTACATATAATTTTGCTTTCATCGCAATACAGTCCTCAGTGTGTGTGTGTGTGTGTGTGTGTGTGTGTGTGTGTGTATGTATAAACACATATATTGCAATTAATTTACATCATCTTTTTTTTTTTTTTTTACATTCTCCTGAAAATGGTAATAGTTGAAATCTTGGAATCCTGGAAGTCTGGTATGGGAACTTCACTTCCCAGATTCCGGAAAGGATTAGAGTTTACTTTGAAATGAATAGTTCATACTTATAAAGAGCGGGTTACAAATCTGAACTGATAAACTCATCACTGAGAGTTTACAATCTTGCATGTTTGCAAGACATAGACGGAAGAAGTGGTAAATACACACAGTCACTAAAAGAAATGTCTCAAGGTAACCCACGACTCAATACAAAGGCCCATTACACACAATCAAAAGATCCCTGTGGATAAAATAAATACAAGCTATAGGTGTTATGTATTTTTTCAATATAAATTCCCTATATATTTGTTGGTTACTATTTTATACTATGAATTACAGATTGAACTACATATAATTTTGCTTTCATCGCAATACAGTCCTCAGTGTGTGTGTGTGTGTGTGTGTGTGTGTGTGTGTGTGTGTGTATGTATAAACACATATATTGCAATTAATTTACATCATCTTTTTTTTTTTTTTTTACATTCTCCTGAAAATGGTAATAGTTGAAATCTTGGAATCCTGGAAGTCTGGTATTGGAACTTCACTTCCCAGATTCCCTTGCCAGAAGAATTCTGGTTAAATAAGTCTTCCTTTAAACCAGATTAGAAATTTGGATTTTATTTTTAGTGAAATAAGAAACCACTGAATAATTTAAATGAGATATATGATACAATCCAGTTTATATTTTAAAAGATATTTCTGGCCACTCAAGGGAAACTATTATAAATGGTATGTGTAGAAGCAGGAAGAACTATTACAGAAGCTTTTGTAATAGTTGAGGTAGGATATAATTCTGGTTTGGATTAGAGTAGCAGAAGTGAATATGGACCGAAATTAAGTGCCTTGTTATATATTTTGTGATAACTTAGTGTAAACCCCAATACAGCACTGGTTTACCACAAGAAAAATTTATTTTTCATATAACAGGTCAATTGGTTTCATGTTAGAAAGAAGACATCATTTCACATAGTCAGTAAGGGACTGAAATGTGTCATTAATGAGGCTCCATGGTCTTCTAAAATATTGGTCTATCCTTGATTAAGTAGAACACAGAAAGACACAAGAAGAATCATGTTGTAAGTCTCATTTTGTTTTGTTTTGTTTGTGTTTTTTATTGGGCCTTGACATGAAGTAGTTCATTTTTATTTCTGCTCACTTTCTGTTGCCCAGGATATAGTCACGTCGTCCCATTACTAGCAAAATAGGCAGGAGAAGCATGATCTATTTGAACACATAGGAGGAAACAGAAATGACTCGGGGAGTAATTATATAATCCCTGTCAGAGGAAGAGGGTAAAAAAAAGCAGCTTTGGAGTATTGAGCTATTTATGTCAAGAAGTCCAGTTGTCAAATTATGGCTAACAGAGCTTCACTAATCCATAAAGAAACTTTGGTTAGAGTTAGAGTTTGGAGATGGTTAGAAAAGACTTCGTAGATGAGATAGAAACCAAGGTAGATTTATTTAAATCTAGGGAGACTTTAGAGAAATATTTCTGATGGTCAAAATATTCCACATGATATGAGCATTATGAAGAGTAAATATAAAATATAAGGAGAAAGCAGGTTGTATTTAAGTGATAAAGACTTTTATTATTTGATTAAACAATAAAATATGAGTTGGTTTGGAAGGTCAGACTTTAAAAATAGTTTGCATTGAATCCACATTGAAGAGAGTGAAAGTATGAACTTTATCTTATCAGAAACTGGAATATATTGACAGCAATAGTAAAGCACTGTGACAAGATGACAGCAATGCTTTGAGTAGGTTACTATAGAAACGTAGGAAAAATTCACTGAAGTTAAAAGTCTGCTTTTAGGGAGTTATTTTAACATAATAGAAATAAATGATAATGTGTATGTGCAGATAAAAAGAAACACTTAAGAAAAATATGCAAGAAATAACAAAGAAAAATAGTAGTGAAAAGAAATGACCCAAGTGGTAGAAAGATATAATCCAAAGTAGAACCGTGATAAGAAAAAAGTCAAAAACAATTAATTTTCTTTTTTTAAAGAATTATTTTAACTTTATTATTATTATTATATTCCAATTTGACCAGAGAGATAGACAAAGAGAGAAAGAGAAAGTGAGAAAGGAAGCCACCATGTCCAGGACTTGAACCGTGGTTGGTCATGTGGGAGTCCAGCACCCTTAACTACCATACCACCTGCTGGCCCCCAAAATAGTTAATTTTCTAAGTAATTGATACCAATGTCAGAAAATGAGAAGTTATGAAGTAAAGCCATATGAAACTATCAAAGGTAAAATAGTAATAGCTCTGTAGAACAGAATTCTATTTTAAGTAATTTGGGGTAGATATAATTCATATGTAAAATTACAAGTTCTAAAATCTTCCTTCAAAATTTAAGTTGATTAATAACAATATACATTTGTGTGCTCTGTATGGAAAAATTATCATCAAGATTTTTTAAAGTATCTGGATACCTTTTTCATGGCAGAGTCTGTATTGAATGTGGTGGACACTTTTTCTCATTATCATAAGTCAAGTGAAGGACATTTTCCATATTCTAAGCAAAAATGAGTGGAATAGTTGGCTAAAAAATGTTACCTTACTTTAATTGTGAATTCCTTGACCAAATATGGGACACTTTTTTTTTTTTAACTTCCTCCTGTGAGACAGTGTTCTTATAGAAATAGATCTTCTCTTTTTCTGTTATACAAAAGAACTAGTCTTTTCCAACTGTTCCTTGTAAAATCATGTACTTAGGTACCATTTACTGTTTCAAACTTTGATCCAACTTCTTTCATACTGAGTTTTATCAAGAAAATGATGATCTTTAATTTCCATTGGACATCCAATGTTTAAAACAAATTTGTCTAAGAACATGTATTAGTTGTTGGAAAAGTCATGGTGTATTTTCCAATTTTTTTCTATACAAAAATGAGTCATGACTTTTCTGAAAACTCAATAGAAGCAGTGGATAATTAATTGGCAACATCTTATTCCCATTCAATCCACACACATTACACAAAGACACACAGTTTACACAGCATATGAAGAATTAACTTAACAGAAATAATATTTTGGGATACATGGACTTTTGACCTATGCCATTTGCAGTGGCCATTGTCCCCATGAATACCTGTAGGTTGAGTCAATGTGGATAGCACTAACCATGCATTTATTTTTGTGACTGTTCATTTTTTTTATAAATACTAGATTTTCTGAAAATTTATTCTATGAGAGAGAGAAAGAGAGAGACAAACACTCTCCATAGTCTCTCAAGCCACAATCCTGCTCTCAGTCTTTCCTAGCTCACCAGGATCACTGGCATGCACACATACACAGCATGACCAATCAACCTGGAAATCAAACTCTACTCTTCCATATGGCTTCCAGCATTTCAGAGCCTTGCACTATCACTGTGCTAATGCACTTGGGCCATAACTTATCTTTTTAATCATAAGACTATCCAGAGTTTAGCCAGATAAGGATGGAGTTTAGTAGGCTGAACATTTAAATTTCAAGCTCTAGCTAAATATAACAAACCTTAATTAAAATATTAATAGAGGACCAACAGATGGCGTAGTGGTTATGTTCTAGACTACCACATGGCTGATCACTGTTCCAGTCTTGGACTCCGTAACTTGAAGCTCACACCGGGCACCTATGTGTAAATGCTCAAGATCCTGGGAGAAGCATGCAGGAGAAAGGATTGTAGCATAGCCGTACCCCCAGGAGGTGATTTCTCCTTTCCTTCTCACTGTCTCTGTATATTTCTCCAGCAAGTGCACAAGCCCTAATGCAAAAGCTTTTTTGGAAAAGAAGAAATATTCTACATTTATTTAGTTTATTTGTTTATTTAGATTTTTGCTGTAGGAAACATGTGCTCAGCCCAGAGACAGAGATAGACAGAGAGACAGAAAGTGAGAAATCATCCCTTCAACACCACCACCACCAGGGAAGATGGCCAAATTGCAATCCCTTCTTTTTCCATCCTCCTCTTGTGATTTTGGGCATGCATGCACACATGCCTGGTGTGAATTTCAAGCTGCCGGATCTGGGACTTGAACTGTGGATATCCAAGTAAGAGTCCAACCATTACACCATCTTCTGGTCCTTTCTTGTTTTCTAATTTGCTATAAGTCATTGCACTTTCCAGAGAGAGACAAAGAGAGAGAGGGAGAAAGAGAGAGGGAAACTAAGAAAGTACTCTTCCCCTCTGCAGAGACGGCAGTGCTACAATCCTTTCTCCATTCTCATCTCCAGATTCTGGGCCTGCAAGCATACATGCCCAGTGTATTTTTAAGCCACCAGGTCCAGCACTTGAACTGTGCAATTGACCATGTGGGATCCAGCTGCCTTAATCACCATGCCACTGCCTAGCCCCTTCATTTTCTTTTTTAAACTACACACCCTAATCCCATAACATAAACAATATTTAATATAAGTGATGAAAGTATTTTATCACATTAATGAAGTAACTTAGAAATTCCATATAATCATTTTATAGCTGCTCCAAAACAATTTTAGTACAGCAAACAGAATATATATTCTTGCCAAAATATTAACAAAACAGTATTTTCTTAACTCAACAATTTCTATCTCAACAAAATCTTGGACAATCATTAAACATGATGGATATTCCAATTAAATTGAGAAATATAACTCTATAAATTTGTCTTCTACAGAACCTTTTCTATTTATGGAGGGAAACAAACAAAATGAATGAGAACTATAAATGGAAAACTAAATAATATCTATTGAAAAAGGGATCACAAAGAACATCGTTCTGCCTAAAAGACATGTACACGTTCATGTTTATTAGAGTTTTATTTACAATAGCTAGGATATGGAATCAAGCTAAGTGCCCAACATTCGATGAGCAGATTACAAAAATGTGGTTCATATATGCAATGAACTACTACTCAACCACAAAGAACAATGATCTTGTGTTGTTCAACACGAAGTTGATGAACCTAGAAGATGTAATGCTAAGTGAAATAAGCCAGTCCATGAAAGACATATACCTTATGCCCCTGCTTAACATATACTAAATGTCAACACTCTGGTAGAAACTAGAGAACTCAATGGAACAGAAGTAGAGAAAGTAATGGTAGATACCAGAAGCTGCACAGGTGACAGGAGTGGGAATGTCAGAAAAAATGATTAATAGATACAAGAACACATGTAAACAAGTGGGATAGATCATGGAACAGTAGGGTAAAAAATCCTTAGTAGAACTATTATCAAATATGTACAACTTAATGTAATGTTAAATGTCAAGAAGGATGAATATGTTTACACCCTAGATTTGATTATTATACCCTTTTTGTATGCTTTGAAAAACCATACTGTACCCCAAAACTATGTACAACAGTTATATGTAAACCAGAAATCACATTTAAAAAGAAAAGAAATAAAATAAAGTTCTCAGAAGAGAGCTATAAAATGTCCTAGAGAGGACAAGGCAAACATTGGAATGAGAGATTGTCTGCAAACTTTCATCAAAAATGCTAAGCGCATTAAGAGTCTTATCTATTTCATTGATAATGGGACTGGGTTGGCTGATAAAACTTGAAAATATCCGTTTTGTATTATTATTTTTTTATTTTTATTTTTTTTTTCTGGAGAGGATTTTGCTGTAGGGTGCATGCCGTGAGACAGAGAGACAGAAAGTGAGACAGAGAGACAGAAAGCGAGAAATTAAGCCCCAGAGGGGATGACCACACCACAATCCCTTCTCCTCCATTCTCCTCTTGGGATTTTGGGCATGCACACACAGACGCCCAGTGTGAGTTTAAGCCACCAGGTCCAGGACTCGAACCATGGTCAACTACATGGGAGTCCAACGACATAACCATTACACCAACTACTGATACCTGTTTTGTATTATTTTGTCACTATAAAAAATCAAAACTGTTTCCAGATATGGTAGGAAAAACAAACTACACAAAAAATGTACAGAATTATCCAAGAAAGAAATATTCTAAATGTAAAGCAAAATGAAATGGTAAATGACTATCAGAACTGATTTTAAGAGCCATGTGGGTCATCAGAAAAATCATGATATATATTTGCACAGAAAAAAATATGTCATGACTTTTCCCATGATCCAATAGTTTATTTGAATTTGGGGAACATAATTCTTCAAGATACATTTATGCTTTGTCATTGAGGGCTTAGGGCAAAAGATTAGTCAAACACACTCTTAAGTACTACAGTGAAAAATAATTACATGATTTTAATATCACAATTGTCACTGCTTTCAAATTTTTGAATTAAAGATGCAATAGTCACTGCATATGAATGTCTATTTATATTTCAGAGATGGCCAAAGTGAGGATAAGCAACAAAAGGAAAAGATAAATAAGATCTTCATCTCAAGGCAACGTTTAGATTTTAAGTGAAATTTACAAGAAGGAATTTATAAACATGTTAAATACATTAGAAAGTCCAATGCAAAAATTAAAGTTAAAACAGAAGCTACATATTTTCATAAGAGGAAGAGTAATTACAGCTGATGGAGCTTGCTAGCTTTAATGAGAGAATGAATAGAGATATTGGAAAATTGATAAATCAGTAGAGATAAACGTACACTACTGAACATAATGGGATTAAAATATTTGAAGTGATATGAAAAAGGTTAAGATAGGCTCCTTTGGGGAATGTAATTAAGGGTATGTGATTTTTAAATCTTATACTTGTATTTTATTTATTATAGAATACAATTATAATAAAATGAAATAAAATATTGGAGTGTGTATTCAGTCAGGAAGTTGTACAAAAAACATTCTACTCCATTCCATAAATATGCAGATACAGGGAGCTTGTTGATTTTTTTCATGCAGGAACTCAATAAGTAAAGTCAACATAGAAAATTATATATGTTTACTAATACTACATTGAAATGCTGAACATCATCCAAAGATAATTTGTTTCTCCCTCTCTCTTTCACATGCATGTTCATATGCACACATACACATGTGCTTGCACACAAACACAATAATAGCTCTTTTTGTCTATAGAATAAACTACTGGTTGCTAACACTACTTATCAAGATTACCTCTGGTAGGCCCTTAGAATCTGCTATTGATTTTTAAAAATTTTATCCCAGATAATATATGCCTGTAGTTTTCCCACCACTGTGCATTAGTTCATGGTCTGTCATTTGCAGAGGAAGACTCAAAATACCATCTCTGCTTTGTCCAGCAATGAATATCTGGGGCTGGTATTTCAAACCTTCTTGCATGAAAAGGGCTGCTGAAGTTATGACTCTGGAAATCAACTGGTTGTTGGTACTTGGAATGGTTGCACTACCCTAAGAAGATAGCAGTTGTCTGGTTTGGGTCCCTAAGCTGAAATTCCTACCACTAAATTTAGCCTTTAGGGATATCCTATAAATATTCAGTCCCCGAAAGACCAGGTCACTGCCATGTGGATTGGATCATTAATACTATATATTATATTAATATGTACACACTTAATTGTTAACTCCTGACTCATCTATCATCCTACAGTGGTCACTGTAAATGGAATTATTTTATTTTTCCAACTGCATACATAATTAATGCCTGGTAAGATAATTAGCATATGATCCATTTTCACCAAATAATAGTTTAATGTACTTTATGGTGGGGTTGATGGACTTAAAGTCTAAAAATCTCTTGATAGCCATCACTAGGTTGTTCATTTGCCAATATTTCTAGGTGTTGTTGGTTTTCTTATTCTAAGATTCATGATCTCATATGATACGTATTGATTGATGAGTCTGCAAATTAGTATAAAAAAATATGTTCCTTACTTTATTCCTCATTTCTTCCATCCTCCCTCCCTCCCTCCCTTCCTTCCTTCTTTGCTCCTCTTTTTCTCCTTGCTTTTCTCCCTTCCTTAGTTTTTCAACCTTCTCTTATACTAATTTTATGGAATGAGTGAACAACATAGATTTATTAACAAAGTAAAAAATTTTTCAAGCAGGAAATCATAAAACTAAAGAATATAGTGAGATTTAGATAATTTTCTATTAAGTTATTGAAATGCACTGATTAAAGATTATCTCTTATTAATTTTATTCTTAATCATATCTGTAATTCTCTACTTAGTTTCAATTGGGTTCTGCTTATATAACATCTAAGCAGGAAGATTATTATATAGGCAAAAAAATTATATTTATTTTTTAAATTCCTGTGTTGTCTATTGTAGTTGAATTTGGGTTGTTGGCCATGTGGAATGATGGTAATCCTGCCTATATAAAAAGTATATAGATGTAACAAATTTCCTCCTTTGAAGTTGTCTTCAATCATCTTTCTGGATACTAATTGAAATATTATTAAACAATTAAAATATAATTACCTACTACAAGTTATTTCCATGAGATAACTTGTATTAGGCATTTGAAATATTATTAAACAATTAAAATATAATTACCTACTAGAAGTAATTTCCATGAGAGTGGGCAATTAGTACACTTATTCCATATCTACAGATCCTATACTAATACATGGAAAATTTAACTTATCAAAGTTAAATAACCAGTTTTAAATTAAAATAAATGTATGAGGAACGAGGATCATGAACATATGCACATATGACTAACTACCAAATCTTTTTTGTAAGCACAATCCCTTGTGCTCATCTATGACATACTCAAAGATAAAATGATTTCCAAGTAGATATTATTAAATAATTACCAATAAATTAAGTTGAGTTGGTATAAAGTAATATACCAAAATTGTTATTCATTTATTTATTTTTAGTATTTTAGTTAACTTATTCTTGGGACAGTATATAGTCATACTGCTGCTCAGGGTGAAAGACTTAACCAAAATATAACTTTTAAAACCAAAAACGTGAACCTTTAAACCTTACCATTTTTTTCAGGTCTGAGAAAAAAATATGAAGTAAAATGTCTTTGCAAACACAATTTAAAGTTTTTTGATTAATGACATCATAGAAATTGTGATAATTTGAATTTTCTTACTTATTCATTGGTCTGCATTAGAGTGTTGTAGATATTCATCTCAAAATTCTCCCTTTCAAACTGCATTCCTGATGTATCTAATGTTTTAGATGAATATTTCTAATTCAGTATAATCAAACAATTTTAGTCCTTAGAATTGAATTTACATAAGAATTTTATATGTACCCTTTAGTCATTTGTAATTGGTACATTTAAATAGAAAGGGAGAGGCAGCTAGTGGTGTGGTGATTGAGGTTCCGGATCACCTATGGCTGACCTTGCATTTGTGTCCCAGAACTGGAGGCTTGAAGGGTATGCCAGGCACGCATACATACATTCCCAAAATCCCAAAAGAAGACATGGAGGAGAACGAATTGTTGTATGAGGGGGTGCTCTCTCACTTTCTCTCTCTCTCTTCTCTCTGTCCCTCCCACAAGCATGAGTACCCTACAGTAAATTAAATAATTTAAAGTTAAAAAAATAATATATACAGAAGAAACAATTAAGGAGAGTTAAAACTAATGCTTAGATAATGTGAGAATCTAAAATTAATGAGAAAATTTTATGATTTGGAGTTGAACTATAATACATCAGTATTCAAGTATATGTATTTCATTGGATTTTATGTTTTTTGTGTGTGCGTGTGTGTGTGTGTGTGTGTGGGTTTGTGTGCTGTACTTTTTAAAAATTTTTATTTACATTTTTTAAATACATTCAATCATATTATTTAGCTTACAAGGTGATCATTTCAATATGTGAACATTTCTCCCTGGTCCAGTTGATCAAAATATAATAATACTATCTCCCTGTCTCAACAATGCTGTCTCCATATCCCTCCTCTAAATGTTTTTCCCCAGGCCCCACTCCCCACACACCACATCTGGCATTCACACCCATCTCTTGTGTTTGTAGATCCTTTAGCCCATCAGTTTCAGTTATAGAGTGCAGACACTTGGTATATATTAAGTGGGGACATACAGTGTCGCTCCTTCATAGCCTGGCTTGCTTTACTCAGCAGTGAATTGTCCATATTCTTCCACTTCCTGTCAAAAGCCAGGTTTTTTTTCATGGCTTAATAGTATTCCATTGAATATATGTGCCACACAGTTTTTCAATCCATTCATCCGTACGAGGGCATTTGGGTTGGTTCCATGTCTTAGCCATCGTGAAAAGTGCCGCAATAAACATCGATGTGCAAGCACTTTTCCAATGAAGAATTCTTCTGTCCTTTGGGTAGAT
>NW_006207820.1:136324-156624 GCF_000334495.1 Tupaia belangeri chinensis
GATTCACCCTTTTGGATCTTTAGAAATAACTTGAGCAGAATGGGGGTTAACTCTTCTTTGAAAGTTTTATAGAACTCAGAGTTGAAGCCATCAGGGCCAGGGCTTTTCTTTGTTGGAAGGCTGTTTATTACTGATTCAATCTCCTGGCTTGTTATGGACCTATTTAGACTTTCTATATCCTCCTGACTCAATCTTTGTAGATTATACATGTCCAGGAATTTGTCCATCTCACCCAGGCTTTCTTGTTTCTTGGCATATAGTATCCTCTAATGATGTTCTATATTTCTACTTTGTCTGTCGTTATATTTCCTGCTTCACTGCAGATTTGATTCACCTGGTTCCTTTCTCTCTTCTTCTTAATAAGTCTTGCTAGTGGTGTATCGATTTTGTTTATCTTTTCAAAGAACCAGCTTTTACTTTAATTTTTTTTCTTTATAGTTCACTTACTTTCTATTTCATTTATTTGTGCTTGGATCTTTATTGTTTCCTTACTCCTGGAGTTTTTTTTTGATTATTTTGCTGTTGCTTCTCCAATTCTCTGAGGCATGATGTTAGGTGATCCATTTGCCTTCTTTCCGACTTCCTCTTATGAGCACTAATTGCTATAAAGTGTGTGCTGTACTTTTTAAGAATAAATGCCAAGCTGGTCCTTTGACCAAGTGGTTATGGCTGACCAAAAAGTTCAAATCCTGACCACAGTGACTTGAAAAAAAAATAACATTTCAGATGCATATGTGTGCATGCCTAAAGTCTCAACAATATGGAGAAATTAAGTAGAATACTGGGGTGTGCTTTATTTTCCCTCTCCTCTCTCTGTCTGTTTGTCTCTTTCTGTCAAGTATACAGGTCCTCTGGCAACAACAACAACCAAAAAAAGACAAATGCCTAATAAACTATAACTTTAATGAGAAAAGTATTTAAAACCTAAATATAAGTGTTCTTATATTTTGATGACGGAGATTATATTAGTGTTGAAATGTACTTTATTCTGAATTTGATTCCTTATTGAAACCTGAAAATGGTTCAATTAATTTTTTAAAAATATTGATTTTTTTTAGAAAGGAAAATAAAGCTTATATCTGAGTTTCACGGTAAATAAACTAAATTCTGCATAATGAAGTTGAAATTTTGTGTTGTTGCCATTTGTTTACAAAGATTTAGGGTTTGTATGTGTGTGTGTATGCGTGTGTGTGTGTTTGTGAACATATGACTTCATCTTAAACAGAGGAGATTTAGTGAAAAGATAGAAAGAAGGAGTTTATGAGAGGAGAAAGAATTGTGGCATAGCTAACTCCCTGGGGCATGATTTCTTACTTTCTGTCTCTCTGTCTCTGCAGCAAGCATATAGCAAAAATATCTGGAGGGAAAAAAAGAATGAAAGTGACTTGTATTTAGTTTCTTTATAAAATTTTTATTTAGAACCCCCTTCATCTCCTAAGGTATGCAATGAGGTCTAACAAAAGAAAATATTTTTCTGGGGCCCAGCAGTCGGCGTAATGGCTATGTCACTGGACTCCCATGCAGTCGGCTGTAGTTCGAGTCCTAGACCCGGTGACTTAAAATCACACTGGGCACTTGTGCATGTGCGTGCAAGATCCCAAGAGGAAATCGGTGACTTAAAATCACACTGGGCACGTGTGCATGTGCGTGCAAGATCCCAAGAGGAAAATGGAGGAGAAGGGAATGCAGTGTGGCCATCCCTCTGGGGGGTGATTTCTTGCTTTCTGTCTCTCTCTTTCTGGTGAGCGCACATGCCCTATAGCAAAAATCTCTCAAAAAAAAAGAGAGAAAAGAAAAGATTTTTTTGTAGTTATTTGTGCTTCTTTACTGTGTATGTACATGGTGTGTGTGTGTGTGTGTGTGTGTGTGTGTGCTTATGCATATGTGCTACTGGTAAATTATTTTTATTTGTCAATTGCCAGTGGGTCCATGCACTTGCCAGACAGACAGAGAAAGAGAGGGAGAAAGCATCCACTAAGGGGGTGTGTGGTCATGTCATAATCCCTTCTCCATTTCTCCACCTTATTGGGATCTGAGGGGCACACACATTCATTTCCAGTGTGTTTTTCAAGCTTTGGGGTTTTAGACTCTGGGTTTCAAACTGTGGTCATGCACGTGGGATGCTACTAGGTTATGGGGACTAGCCTAGTGAAATATTTTTTTAAAAAATTGTAAAATTATTTATTATTATTATTACTTTGAATTTGACCAGAGAGAGAGGGAAAGTGAGAAAACAGCCTCCAGGTTCAGGAATCAAACCATGGTCTGCCCTGTGGTAATCCAGTGCCCCAGCCACTATGCTATGTGCTGGCCCTCTAGTAAAATACTCTTCAAAAGATGGTGTTTACCTGGTCAATGTGAGGATAACATGTAGTGTTATGAATATACTTCAAGGTATTCCATAAACTAAACCATTAAAGAGACAAATGTCATTAACTATGGAAGACTTAAATTGCTGTAAGTCATCATCTGTCATCCTGTTCCTAGAATTTCTAGAAAAAATTGAATTCGGTGCAGTTTCCAGGGAACACAGAAGTGGTATGAGACAAAATCTTTGGAAAATCAAAAGCAGAGTGCATCTGGATTACATATTACATTACACTATCTTGAATTCTGTTAAAAAGTCAGCTCCTAATGAAATTCACATTCTCATTTTCTAATTTCCTTGAGTAAGCAAAATAAATTGAATGGTAAGAATGTCAAAGAGGCATGCTAGCTAGGTAATTTCATTTCCATCTTCTGCTATGGATCTTTAAAAGAGTGGAAGTGGTTGTTATTAACGATTCTAGGATTATAACTGTTTTCTGAGATTTCCACAGACAATTCAGGATACATGATGATCATTCAATTTCAGAACTAATTAAAATATCCACCCCTGTTTTTGTCTTATATTTGAATCAGGAGTAATGGCTTAGCTACAGTTAGCCTTCAAAGCTCTTGAAAAAGTATCCTGTCAATTTCTAAACAAATATTTCTTATTATTATACACTAGTGGGAGCTGACGTGATAAGTAGAGCATTAAAATGGGTAATAGAAAATTGTCTAATGCTTGGAGGTATTAGTATGCTTATTTTACTATCTTTACTTGTACAAAATTGTGTCAGTCACATTATGGTTTCTTAGCAAGTACTTACCAATTAATTTTAATCTTCATTAACTATCCCAACTTTTACTCATAATATATATGCACTTATAAATTATACCTCAAAAGCAGATAGTGACTTATAATAAGCTTACCTGTGCTTGGCATTTAGAAAATACATTCTAGTTACGAAACCTTACATAAGTAAATCATTTTCCACTTATGAAAAAGACAAAATTTCATATGAAAACCTATGACTTTTTAAAAAAACTATTTGTTACTCCCGAAGCCATTAAATTATACTTGTGTTAGAAATACATGAGTTTTACAAAGAAAATGTTTTCTTAATTCTTCTAAGAAATTGTATATTAAGATGTGATAATAGGATGTTCAAAAGAAATTGCACAAAGAAATAGTCAGATGGTTATGAGAAATAACCAGTGAAACATTAAACTGAAAAAGTATGATTCTTCATCTGTCCTTTATGAAGACATGATTTTAAATTATTTTGGTGATGTAATTTTCTAATTTTTAATTCAGAAAGTTAAGATGGGTACAAATACCTGTTTACAAAATTTTCTTGATGCATAAAATGGTTTTATTTTTCTATAATAACAATTCTTAAATTTACTTCAGAAATTCGTTGGATAATAATAATATTAGTTGTATCAAAATAGCTCTTTTCAGGGTCTGGACAGTGGCACAGTGGTAAACTGCAATGCTGTGCTACGGGGCCACATTGGAAGTTGCCAGTTCATGTTCAGAAACCTTTGAGGGCATGCTGGGTAGGTGCGGGCCCGTGATCCTGACTGGCTGAAGAGCACAGGTCATGGTGTTGAGACTCTGTTGAGGGGGCTGTATCTTTCTCTCTGTCCCTTCCTCTGTCTTTCTCATTCATGAAATAAATAATAAACTTTTAAAAAAAGAATTTAAAATAGGCTTTTGTTTATTATAATCCATAAATATAGCTGTATAGATTATATTTTCCTTGTACTTCTTTTTTAAAAAGAATTATTTTATTTAAGTTTACTTATTTTTTTGTTTTTAATTTTATCTGAGAAGGAGAGAGAGAGAGAGAGAAAACAAGTCGACAGGTTCAGGACTCGAGTTGTTGTCAGCCTTGTGGGAATCCAGTGCCCTTAACCGCCATGCCATCTCCTGACCCCCTTTGTACCTCTATTATAGTCAGATGTGTCCATTTGACTTAGTTCTGGCAAGTAAATGTAAAAAAATATGTATAAACACAATTTTAAAAGGCTTTTATTTTTATTTATTTATTTTTTTCTTTGGAGAGGTTTTCGCTACAGGGTGCATGCGCTCGCCAGACAGACAGAGACAGACAGAGAGACAGAAAGCGAGAAATCACCCCCCAGGGCAGGGGGTCACAGCACAATCCCTTCTCCTCCATTCTCCTCTCGGGATCTTGGGCACGCACGCACATGCGCCAGGTGTGAGTTTTAAGCCACCGGGTCCGGAACGCGAATCACAGTTGACTGCGTGAGAGTCCAGCAACATCGCCATTATGCTAACTGCTGGTCCCAAAAGGCTTTTATTTTTAATAAAGAGAGTATTCCTTGCCTTTACACTTTTCAAGAGTCTTAAGTCCAAAATGATGATGTTATCTGGAGTTCTGCCTTAGACCATTAGATGTCCTCAGGACCATGGCCAGGGATAAGAGAAAGGGAGTTTGAATTCTGACCCTAGGTGTCAAGAGAGTCATAAGCTCTAGAAAACTTCCCTTTGGCTGCTGTTAATATAAGAAGAACCAATCCTTCACCATGAAGCTATCATTATTTGCCATTGGGCATCAATAGAAGCTAATTATATTTTGACTTGAAATTCTAGCATTTGATTTTTACACTTGTGTCTTGAAGCTTCCATCATGATGCTGTAATGAGAGGGCCCCGCCAGTCCTTGCTCCTGGTGCTCCTCACTGACCTATTCCACAGGTGCTTCTTCCTCTCTGGTCCCTAAATGTACCAGCAAGTATATCTTCAGATTTATCAGAAGAAAATTTGGTCAACTTTTCATGTTGCACTTCAAAACCAAGTCTTTTATCCCTGAAGATCTGGTTTCTAAAAACAAAATATTTCTCAGCTTTTTCTGCTGTGACCCAAGAGCTCTAACTGTGAAAGGGCAATTGCACATGGAAATGTAGAGAGAAGAAAACTTCCATTCATGTTGCAAAATATTACTCTACAACAAATCAAATTATTATTCTATAGATATGTGTGCTTGTGGGTTTATATTGCGGTGTTCATAAAACAATATCCCCAAATATGGCACTTTAGCATGCTGAATATTTTGAGTGAAGGGGAACTAAAAGGCCTGAGAAGCTGTCTCAAAATCAAGGTTACCTGAGCTCTTGTCTCTTCCCCCCAAGTTCAGGGAGATACTTTCTGCAGTTCCCTTATGGACTAAGGGAAATTTACACAGAAGGAATATATTAGGTTATCAGGAAAGTCATGATGTATTTTTCCATGCGAAACTGCATCATGATTTTCCCAGTGACCCAGTAACTGTCTTGGATCTCCTCCCTGGATTCTACATTATCTGAAGATAATTAATTCTTATTGGAGGATAGAAAACTAAAAGTCTGTATGCCCAAGATACACATCTGGACAGACTTTTCACATATTCTTTATTTTGTTTGGGGAGATTTTTTTCTATAGGGCACGTGCACTCGCCGGAAAGACAGACAGAAAGCAAGAAATCACTCCCTGGGGGGATGACTATGCCACAATCCCTTCTTCTCCATTCTCCTCCTATGAATGCATGGACATGCACCTGGCATGAGTTTTAAGCCACCAGATCTGGGACTTGAACTGCGGTCAACTACGTGGGAGTCCAGAGATGTAACCATTATGTCATCTGTTTGTCCCTTCACATATTCTTTCAACTATCATTCTAAGGGTCTTTATCTGCCTATTAAGACCACCTTTGTTTGTAGTTTCATTTCTTCATTCACCTTCTCATATTTTGTTACCACCACCCTCAGAACCCAGAAGAACTTTGTCATTAGCTATTATCTTCTCTTCAGACCCATTTATCTTCTCTAAAAACTATTTACTGCTCCTTTAAAATTGTCTACATTTACTCCCTTCGTCCCTGTGAAGAAAGTATTTATGATTCTTTTCTGAGTCTCAGACAGAATATCACATACATGCAGGTAGGTTAAGGACATGCCACTGACTTAGTGCACATCATTGGCCTTGAGATAAGCAGGGTACTTGGCTGAGGTAAGGCAAGAGTTTGGCCTGCAGACACAATAGGGATTTTCCCAAGGAGAGTGGGGTGGCTAAAACCTTTTCTGTCAGGATTTCCTGACAATACACCAGACTGATCCTAGTTGGACTTTCATGTAGTGGTGGTAGGATAGTCTCACCTTGTTCATGTCTGATTCTTAACAAAACTACGTCTTTAAAAATAGTAATTTGAAAACCAAATTTAGAAGTACATTGGACCAATGGGCGGGGTGGAGTTTATGGTGCTGGATTCCATGTGGCTGACTGTATGGTTTGAATCCTAGACCCAGTGGCTTGTAAATGAAGCTGTGCATACATGAGTGCATGCCCAAAATCCCAAAAGGAGAATGGAGGAGAAGGGATTATGGTGTAGCCATCCTCCTTAGGAAGTGATTTCTCACTTTCTCTCTCTCTCTCTCTCTCTCTCTCTGGTAAATGCATACACCTTATAGCAGCAACAACAAACTACTTAATTTGAGAATATAAACAGAAACTTTGATATCTGCTTTTTAAACTGATATTCCATGCTTTCTACCATTGCTAGAAACTATCAAACTTCTCATTTGCTATTTTATACTTAAGAACCATTGTAATAACACAACTAATCATTTCTTTACAATAGCTAAGATACAATGCTTCCTATAGACCAGATACTATGAAGAATACTTTCTATGCATTACTTTGCTTCATCTACTTTAGGCCCATATTTATAGTGCAGATATTGCTAGAACAACAAGTTGGTACAGGTTACAGTCTGAGACAGGTGCTAATCTGGTAGTGAAAGGGAGTTGACACTCCAATGGGAAATAGAAGCTCTTGAATTAGTCTACCATTGGTTCATGCTCAGACAGACAATTCTAAAACTCATTCTATAGGTCTTATTGGAGTGGCCTCAGGGAAATTAAACTGTAGTTGCACACAGCTGAAGCAAATTCAATCATATACCTTTGCACTGTTTTTCCTATCTTCTGTGTTTGTCACTTTTCAGTCCCACTTCTGTTCCTTTTATTCACTTTCCAAATTGAACTACCTACACTCAAGCCTTTAAGCCAGGTTCTGATTTAGAAGTAATTGAGGTTCTGATCATTGATATTGAAAGTGGAGCTAGAGATGAAATTCTGGGATGGAGTCACAGTGTATTGAGCAATGAAGATACTGACATGTTCTGTAAAGACTACAGAGATCACTGGCTTGTGACAAAGGCTTCAGAAGCCCAGAAGTTAGCCAATGTTAACTCAAGGCATGTTGTCCAAGTAAAAAGACCTTAAAGGGAATATTTAAAGAGACCATTTAAAGAGTCTACAGGTGACAGGGGCATGCAGACAACACAAGCTGGTGAAGAGGCTGCCTCCCATTCCTAAGGCAGGGCCTGGGCTGGGAAAAAACTGCAAGGCAAGGCAGATGGGTTACGAGCTCTCCCTTGTGTTGCTGTACTGGCCTGCACTCAATTTCTCTGACGTGAGCTTTACTGTTATTACGGTACCCCGCAAGGGTAAAATATCACCACAACCTTATCGCAACCGTTACAACAAAGCCAATTAGTGATCTTATAGGAATGTGGTTTCCTAAGATGGAACATGAGGGCCAGGAAGTTTGAGACTCCCCTAACTGCCTGTTGTAAGCCAAAATTAGCATATGTTAGATTAAGTTAGTATAAGCCAAATTAGCATTAGAAGCATATGTAGACTAAGTTAGTTTAAAGCTAGTGTTATGTAAATACCCCTTGTTAAAGCTGCAGGCCAAAGTTAACTCATACTAGGCCAAGTCAGTGCATTCACCCCATGACAGGGACTCAGAGATAAAACAAAAGTACTCGCTAATTGACAAACTCAGCAAATAAAATACAGGAACCCACAGGTTTATAAAGAAAGGAAAAGCCTGACTGATGACAAAAGGATGAACAAACATGAAGGCTCCAGGGAAAGATTAACTATCTTAGCTGGGAGCTCTTATCTAAAGCAACAGGTAGTTTTTAACTACAAAGAGTTTCTCATCTATGTGCTGTTGACTATGAAAAACTGCTAATAAAACATCCTGTGTTGTCTCCTGCACTACAAGATCATCTTCCTTTCCCATATGGACAATAGACTCACCCCCTTTTGTTGTAGTATATAGATAGTCCATATATTAACTGTGTCTTTACTTAACAAGACAAGATTTCTATCTAGACCTTTGTAACCGGCAATGTTGCCGCCCTGGCCCGGGACTGAGGTTATCAAGCTGGCCCGGGACTGAACTTATCAAGCTTCCTGCAAGCCCCTTCTTCAAAAGACCCTGTCTGGTAATCAAGACTTAAGAAGAAAATTTACCAGACAAATAGACTCCTTCGTTCTGAGAACTGTGTTTGGCTTCACCTGTTCAAACAGAACAGACATCATGTTTTATGATCATTGTTCCTGTGCCTTGAATTCTCTGTTTCATAGAGTAAATCTTTTATTTTTCCCTCACCCCTCCTATTCCTGTAAGACATCCTTCAATAAATACGTGTGTTTGGTAGCCACTAGCGCGGCAGTCTGGAGCTGGCTCTGACTGTGGCCGGCTGAGAAACTGCTAAGGAGTATTGAGGTCTCAGTCTAATTTTTGTTTCTGATCACCCATGTTGCCTTCCTGTGTACGAGTCTCAACCACTGCCGAGGCTGGACTCTAGCATACAGGGAAGGGACCAGTAGTTAGCATAATGGCTATGTCACTGGACTCCCATGTAGTCGACCACGGTTCACGTCCCAGACCCGGTGGCTTAAAACTCACGCCGGGCGCGTGTGCATGGGTGCCCAAGATCCCAAGAGGAGAATGGAGGAGAAGGGATTGCGGCGTGGCCATCCCCCTGGCAGTGATTTCTCACTTTCTGTCTCTCTGTCTCTGTCTGGCGAGCGCACGCACTCTACAGCAAAAGCCTCTCAAAAAAAAAAAAAAAGAGTCTACAGGGAAGACTCTCCCAGAAATCAGACCCAGAATCTAACAATAAAGATAACAAGATACAAAAGAGGCAAAATTCTTAGTCTCAAGGGTACTGTTTGCCAAGGACTCTGACAGGAAAAGACTGGAAACTTAGGACCTAATCTCTCCAGTGATATTTAAAAGCCTGAGAGTCTCAAACAAATACGTTTTCTTTAACCCATTGAACAAGCTTTACCAATGGTGAAGAGTAAAATCAGCTATCCTTTATGTGGAAACTCTGCAGCTGTCTTGGTCAAAGCAGGTAGATGTCTCATATTATGTTGGAGTGAATTAGTTAATGTATTGGCCCAGGGAGGGTAAAAATAGAAAGCTTCAGAGTAGATAATTTATTGAGAGCCTTTACCATGATTTACATTTAACATCTTGGGAAGGGCAGGATACTCGGGACAAGTGTATTCTAAATGGAGTAGGATGGTTTAGTCTGGCTCTTTCACCTCCTACCTGATCATATTTGAAGGTCACAGGGCAAACAACTTACGTTATTAGTTGTACTGTGCTTATGCGCTTGTTATGTAACTATGACTTTGCTGTTTTATGCCACTAAATGTAGTGTGCATGTGGATATGTGACAATTTGGTTTGGCGGTAAGACATTTTGTTTGTAGCTCCTTTAAGAGAAATGGGGCAACTTGTCAGCTAGTTTTGTCCTACTAGCCAGCCCTGTTCTGCTCGGCCTTGGTTCAGGTTGGTGAACCCTGATGGCCTTGGCTCAGCTGAGTTCAGCTCAGCTCCATGCTACAAGCTCTGAAAGTCAAGAAGTCACTCTGTGGGTGTTCCCTAACCACATTACTAGCTCCAAGAGGGAGGAAGTGCCTGCAAGTACTGCTATGGGCTTTGCAAGCCTACTAAGAGCTCTGTGAGCTTCCACTAAACTTAGCCAATAAATAACAAGTGCCTCATGTCTTTGCTCCTCTGTTCGACCCACCCTTTCAAGGAGGTAAGAACCTCACAAAGAAACAATCTTCAAACTACTCTAGGAATAGCTCTGTGAAGCTTGGAAACAAGTATTGCTACAGTCAATGAAGTAGAAATGCCTAGACTTCCTTAGGAGAGTGCAGGAGAAGGGGTCAGATAATTCTGGAACTAGTAATGTTGGAAAGTGTTTATTAAGCAGGCCACAGAAATAACCACTTGCCTATGTTCCTCAAGAAGTTCCAGGGGCACAGTCTTAAATAAGACAAGACTAACAATTAAGGAAAAATATTATTTTTGCTAATGAAATTCACAGGTGAGAAGCACTGACATATTTGGAAAACTCAGTCATGGTTGTTTTCATCAACAAGAGTTAACTGTAGAAGTATGATCATAGAAATGTTCTCCTTAGTTTTATTGGAATGAGTAGGATTCTGAGATTTCAAAAACCTGGATGCTCCAATTAACTGACAAAAGGAGAATGCAATTATCTTAATGAGCAACAAGGCTGGCATGGCAACTGGGGTGCCTTGACCTGCAGGGTCACTATCAATGCTAAGAACATAACCTTTCTAAGGGCAACATATTCCTGCTAATTCTTGACCTATTTACGGAGGAATAAAATTTTTAAAAGTTGAGACCTGAGCGAAGGTTGACATCAGATGCTACCTTCACATCCCCTTACTGGTTTCCAAATTCAAGGCAAATCTCAGGCCCAGAAATAGATAATACACACTGAATAAAACCCTGAGATACTACAGTAAATATAGTATATTCTTTTTTGTTGTTGTTGTTTGTTTGTTTGTTTCTTGAGAGGTTTTTGCTATTGGGTGCATGCGCTTGCCAGAAAGACAGAGAGAGACAGAGAGACAGAAAGTGAGAAGTCACCCTCCAGGGGAGATGGCCACACCACAATCCCTTCTCCTCCATTCTCCTTTTGGGATCTTGGGCATGCATGTACACACACCTGATGTGAGTCTTTAAGCCACGGTTCCAGGACTCGCCCGCGGATGACTACATGGGAGTCCAGCAATATAGGAATTACACCAACTGCTGGTCCCAATATAGTATATTCTATGATGAGAATTTTTGCAGTTCTTTCCTAGAGGGGTCTATCACCATTTATCAAAGGAGAAGGAGAAAATTAATATCTTAACCTTTTTTGGCTATTATTAAGTAGGTCCTGACATCACTAGAGTATCAGTAGACCCATAACATACCATAATGGTCCTCTATGTAGATATGAGACTTAAGAAGTTCAAGTGATAAATGGAATGTTGTCCCCATGCCTACCTTTCTTTCCTTTCTTTTTTTTCTTCTTCTTTTTTTTTTTTTTTGAGATATTTTCTGTAGTGTGCATGTGTTCACTGAGAGGCAGAGAGACAGAAAATGAAAAATCACACCCAATCCCCCATGGCTATGCCACAATCCCTTCTCCATTCGTCTCTCTGGATTTTGGACATGCACCCACATGGGCCTGGTATGAATTTCAAGCCTCTGGGTCTGGGACTCAAACTATAAATGGCCATGTGGGAGTCCAGAGACATAACCATTACACCATCTACTGGTCCCTGGTCCATGCCTTTTATTTGAGAGTTTTTTGCCTTAGTGTGCATGCACTCACTGGAGAGAGAAAGAGACAGACACAGTGAGAGGGAAAGGAAGAAATCAGTCTCTAGAGATGGCCATGCTGCAATCCCTTCTCCTGCATTCTCCTCCCAAGATCTTGAACTCGCATGCATATATGCCTGGTGTGATTTTTCAAGCCACCATGTCTGGGACTCAGACCATGGTCATCCATGTGGGAGTCCAGTGACATAACTGCTACACCATCTGCAGTAATTTCAGTGGTCTGTAGACCCACTCTCATTTGATTTCTTTGATCCATAATGCATAATTAGTATGATTACTGTGAGCTGCTACTAAAAGACATGTTAGGAAAGAACAAGCGCATGGCCTCTACCCCCACACCTAGCTAAGATATAAAACAGTACCAATTAGCAATAGCATCACACACTTAGGCATTACAGGTTCATGATCTTAATAATATTCATCATCGTGGCTACTAAAATAAGAAAATGGACCTGGGGGGGGGGAGGGATGGTCATGAGAGGAAAAAAAAAAAAAAACTACTATAAACTCAACTATGAAATTCCAATGCTAGCCCTTATACAAGATGTGGTCTCTTCTCGGGTCATTAATATATTGATAGCTTCTGGGATTTAATATGTACCTCTAAGCCTGGGAAAATACTTTCTTAATATGTGTTAGTAAACAAAATCAAAAGTGCTTCATGTGTAAAAGACAGCAGTACATATTCACTGTCTTCTCCCACAGTCTATTTTTTCGAAAATCACTGTGTGTGTGTGTGTGTGTGTGTGTGTGTGTGTGTATGTGTGCGTACATAAAAGAGAGAGAGAGAGTATACATTCTCAATGTTTTTTTTTTTTTTTTCCCCATATAGTGACTTCCTTTCCTCTACTCTCCTTTGGACTTGGATTCCTGTATGTGCACCTGGCTTGTTCTCAGGCTGATGCAGGGATCTGATCCAAGGGTCACCCACGTGACTTCCAGCACTGCAATCTAGTACACAAGGACTATGCCACCTAGGCTGGATCCCAATGCATTTACCTTTTACCTCATAAAATTATAGTTCTAAAGAAACTTGCTTTTTTTTCTTGCTTTTAGAGATTTTTGCCATAGGATGTGTGCACTTGCTGGAGAGACAGAGAGAGACAGAGAGCGAGAAATCGCTCCCCAGGGAAGATGGCAATGCAGTAATCCCTTCTCCTCCATTATCCTCTGAGGATCTTGGGCACACACACATACACACACACACATACCCAGTGAGTTTTAAGCCGGCACGTCTGGGACTTGAACTGTGGTTGGCCACGTGGGAGTTTAGCACTTTAACCACTATGCCACCTGCTAGACCCAGGACTTGGATATTTTTTATATCAAAGAGGCATGATGCTGGTTATTATAATGATCACCTTATTCTTAAGAGACCTTGTGAGGAAGACGGGACAGGTACCACGGACACTATAGTAAGACACTTGCATGGGGAAAACGTGGACTGAATCCCACAGAAATTCTGATCATACTTATAGATAAACTGTATAGGAGTTCATTGACATGGTGGACATTTTCTTTAAGATTAAAGACAGATTTTTTCCAGTTTGTAACCCTCCAAAAACAAAATTGGCACAGCCATTGGTGAATCTCTTTGTATTTTGAAAACAGAATGTACCAAACCTGAACACCTTGCACTCCTCTGTTACTATGATGACTTCGTAGTGACCAGTTTTAAATAGGTTTTAGAGCAAAGAAGAGCTGCTCTACAACAGATCCTGGGCAAGATTTCAAGCTAAATTTCCAGCTATTGTCATTAGAGATGGCATCTATCCCAAATCCTCTGGGTCCATGCTCTCACTCTAGCCAGTGCTGTGATAATTCGGTTAGATGCAGCTTTACAGATGGCACCTTGCCTTGGTTACAATATCTTATACACGTCTCTTATTTTCTGCCTTGAATCTTCTATGTGGTCATTGAATAATCTGCCTACAGGAAGCAGTGCAGCTATTTTATTTATTTATTTTTTTTTTTTGAGAGTATTTTTGCTATAGGGAGTGTGTGCTTGCCAGAAAGACAGAGAGATAGAAAGCGAGAAATCACCCCTCAGGGGGGATGGTAATGCTGCAATTCCTTCTCCTCCATTCTCGTCTTGGGATCTTGGGCATGCACATGCACCAGTGTGAGTTTAAGCCACCAAGTCCAGGACTCGAAAAGTGGTCAGCTACATGGGAGTTCAGAGACATAGCCATTATGCTAACTGCTGGTCCCAGCAGTGCAGCTATTCTGATGTATATCCAAACATTCAAATTGCAGTTATTTGTTCTTAACAGTATAATTAACTATTATGAAAATGCAACATCAGTGGAGAAGAGAAACTACTTTGTTATAGGGAAATTATATGAGAGGAAGTATGAATGTATTTCTCTGTTTCTTGGTAGTATATAATTAAGAAAATATCACATTCCTACTCAATTTTTTGTTATCATTTACAATGCTTATTACCATTTTATAAGGAATTACAATTAAAAACTAAATACGTGGGACAGTCCTGTAACCAAGTGGTTAAGAGAATTGAAACCTGCATGGCCAATCACAGTTTGAATCCTGGACGGGGTTACTTGACAGACAACACCAGGTACATGAGCATGACTGTCTGAAATACTGAAAGGATGAAGAAATGGAGGGAAAAAATTGCAGTGTGACCATGCTCCATTGGTGGATGGTTCAATCCCATGTCTCTGTCCCTCTCTGGTGGGCATACACACTCTCTGGAAGTTAAAAAAAAAAAAGTAAATGTATTTAATTAACATTTTATCCTGAACACTGAGTGCCAAACCAATGTATTTTTGTAAGGAATTCCTAAATTTAGGCCTATAGATAAAAACCTTCTGATTCACAAGGTTTTTCTATTTTATCATTAACATTTATTATTATCATAATCTTGTTTATATTACATTGAATCACATATATCTTTACAGTGTATTACATTTCATTTTACAGAAGGAATACCTTGCATATCAATCAAGACAAAGACATTACTGTCCACATCATGATCATCATCATCAAATAGCTTTTCATCATTTTTTCCCAGAAAATTATTATTATTATTCTCATTATTTTATTTTATTTTATTTTTTGGAGAGGTTTCCGCTATAGGGCGCGTGCACTCACCAGGCAGACAGAGAGACAGAGAGACAGAAAGCAAGAAATCACCCCCCAGGGGGGATGGTCACGCCGCAATCCCTTCTTCTCCATTCTCCTCTCTGGATCTTGGGCACGCACGCCCACATGCCCGGCGTGAGTTTAAGCCACCGGGTCTGGGACGCGAACCGTGGTCAACTACGTGGGAGTCCAGCGACATAGCCATTATGCTAACTGCTGGTTTCCATTATTTTTTAAACACTTAATCACTATTTATAATAATGGTTATAAAAAGAATTTACCCAACATGAAATACTTCTCAGACCAATCCAGTTGAGAATACTGTACACATTATCATCAAGAAGTAATAAACCATTTCTGTGCCCCACTAATGTCATGCCTATTTGTTCTCTTGCTATCCTTTTCTATACTCTTCCTTTCTCCCACCCCAGTCATTAACATCTTTTTCATTTTAATGTTATTTAACACTTTCTCAATGTGTAAGTGTTTATAAAAAGATGTTAAAATAATAATCATTAATACATTTAGTTTAGGATATATAAATGACATGGATATATGTACCAACATACAAATTAGAGCAAAGTAATATCTAATTTGAGAATATAAGAATTGAAAGTATAGAAGCAAGAGCTTTCTGTGCTTTAGTGCAGATATTAAAAGTATTGCAATAAAAGATTATGAGATCTTTTTAACTACCCGAGTGGACAGAACTGAGCTCCCAAGATGTGCCCTTGGGTGGAGTTATAGATTTTTAGGTTTCATTATGAGCTTTAGATTTCGACCTGTGGAGAACTGTATTAATTATCTGTCTAGGGTCCTTTAAACAAGTGATATAATAGTGTTTGGAGCCATTATTCTAGCTTACCATGTCATTTTAAAGAGAGATGATGAGGGCAATTAGCCATAAACAGAGAGTGAGTGTTACCAGCTGCGGGTGGGTCAATAAGTGTTAGTCTAAACACACATTAACCAATGATATGTGGGATACAATTTAGAAGGCATAGCAGGGTGGTGAATTCAAACTGCCAAAATATGAATTCAGTTCTACCTTAAAACTCAATTTGGTGTTGAAAGTTTATTTTATTTTTTTATTTATTCAAACTTTGAGTAAGAGTTATTAATGATTTATGATTTAAGACAAAAAATTTAGACACTTCTTATATATCTATAGTATATTAGGAGATAAAAAGTACTGAATCCACTTTAAACATAATTAATGTTGGCCAGCAGCACTGACCCAGCAAAAACGGTCACTCTGCAATGCTGGACCCATATGGCTGGATCCTGGCCTCGTGTCCCAGGGTCTCCCTATACACACCAGGTACAGGTGCATGCTCCAGATCCGAGCTGCTGAAGCTGTGGGTGTGTGGGGGCATGAAGACCCTGTGGAAAGTGACCATCTCTCTCTCATAGAAGAAATGAATAAACTGGAAATAATAAGAGATGATTAAAGTAAAGCTAACGTGGCTACTCTTCCATAGCTGCTGATTTTATTTCAGGTAGTATTCCAATGTCTTTCACTGTGATTCAAAACTCAATAATTAGAAGTTGATGCTTAAAAGCATGTGCCTACTTAAGGGAAGAGTCATTCAACTGAGGTCTATTGATTTTAAATCCAGTGATCTGTTGATTAAACCATCCTACCTTACAGGAGCCATAGAGACCCAAAAAGCAAACAAATGAAAAACCCACAAATGAAATATGCCATAAATAAGTATCAATCTCTCTCTTTTTAATAAATGATCACACGATTTTATCCATATATACATACATATATATTATTTTTGAAGAGAGATTTTTGCTATAGGGCACAAGCACTCACTGGAGAAGCAGAGAGACAGAGAGACAGAAAGCAAGAAATCACCCCCCAGGGGGGATGGCCACACCACAATACCTTCTTCATTCTCCTTTCGGGTTCTTGGCCATGCAGGCACACTTGCCTGGCATGAGTTTTAGGCTGGTGGTCTGGGACTCAAACCACAGTCTGCTATGTGGGAGTCCAGCAACATAATTATTACACCATCTGCTGGTCTCTTATCCTTATATTTATATATTTTTAAAGAATTATTATATTGAACTTTTATTTATTTATTTATTTATTTAAATTTGAACCGAGATGGACAAAGTGAGAGAGAGGGAACGTGAGAAAGCAAGCCACCAGTTCTGGGACTCGAACTGTGGTCAGTCACATAGGAGTCTAGTGCCCTTAGTCACCACATCACCTGCTGGCCCTAACTGTCCTTATATTTTAATGTTCTGCTTTTTAGTGGAAGCTAACAAGATGTTGATGAGTCACAGGTGTGAACAGGTATTTAAAAATGAAAGAGAATAAACCTGGAATGAAAGACTAGATATTTTGATGGTGGATGCTACCAGAAATGATTATCAATATATCTTACATAAGGCTTTTTACTTAACCTATAAAAGCACAGTAAAGGTATTAATGAATTATTCGCCATAACTTAAATGGACCGAGGAAGCAGCTTATGTAATCCTTCACCTTGCCACATTTTTATGTACTGCACATATTTAAAACACACACACCCAGTATAATTTTTTTTTTTTTTGTCATTGAGTGTTTGCAGTTACCAGAGAAAGAGAGAGAGGAAGAGGGCTAAAGGGCTAAAGAATCCTCCAAAGAAATGTGCTGGTCATGCTACAATTCCTTCTCCTCTGTTTCTCCATTCATCAGAAATTTGGGCGTGTTTATTGCACACACCTAGTGGGTGTGTTTTAAGCTGCGGGGGTTGGGAGTCCAACCAAGGTTGGCCATCTGGGATCTAGTTCCCTTAACCCTTAACCAGAGGACAGCTCTAAAGTGTATTCCTTTTCTTATTTATTTATTTATTTTTCGTTTTTGCTATAGGGCATGCATGCTCATGGAGTGAGAGACAGATGGGCAGAAAAAGTGAGAAGTCACCTCCGCCAGGGGAGAGATGGCCACAACACAATCCTTTTTCTTCCATTCTCCTCCAGGGATCTTAGGCATTCACACGCACATGCCCAGTTGGACTATCAAGCTGATGAGTCCAGGACTTGAACTGCAAAGTTGACCAGGTGGAATCCAGATGCCTTAACCTCCACATCGCCTGCTGGCTCCTCTATAGTATATTTTTAACACAGAGATGCTATGATGATAATTGCATGATGAATTTTCTACCCCTAGCATATTTTTACTGAACAATTCATACAAGTACAGAATAGTAAATCTGAGAGAGAAATGCCACATGGTTGTGGAGCCAGCAGTGGTAATATACCTGGGCATGCATGTGTCTGTGCGTGTGTATTATATAGATGTAAATATTAACATAGGTAAGATTTTCTGTTGTTTAAGTCTCTTGTTTTCATTTGCCATAAGGTGCATGTGTTCACCACAGAGAGACAGAGACACAGTGAGAGGGAAAGTGAAAAATCATCCCTGGGGAGGAGGGACATGTTGCAATTCCTTCTCTTTCATCCTCCTCCTGGGATGCTGGGCATGCATGCACATGAATCCAGTGTGATTTTCAATCTACCATGTCCAGGACTTGAACCATGGTTGACCATGTGGAAGTTAAGCACCTTAACCAACATGCCACCTGCTGGCCCCTATAGACAAATTTGATGGTATTTAAGATACAGAAGAGATTATGTTAATAACCTAATTGATCAAAGTATTAAATGAGATATAAAATAAAACTAAGTTTCCTTAACTTCCCTAAACAATTAGTTGGTAAGTATTTTACCAACTTATTACTACAGGGGACCAATAAGTGATTATTATTATTATTATTTTTAAGAAAGATTTTTGTTATAGGGCACTTGCCAGATAGAGACACAGAAAGCAAAAAATCACCCCCTGGGGAATGGCCACGATGCAATCCCTTCTCCTCTTGGGATTTTGGGCACACACTCACACACGCCTGCCATCAGTTTTAAGCTGCCAGGTTCAGTACTTGAACCATGGTTGATTACCTGGGAGTCCAGGGACATAACCATTACACCATCTGCTGGTCCCAATAAGTGATTATTTTATGTGGAGATAACAGGAGTGGACAGAGTGTGAAAATGGTTGCTTCATCTCAATTAGACCCAACTTCCTCTGCTGTCTCTCTTACACCAGGGAGATATATCATTCCCCGAGAGGGTGATTTTCTGGCTCTTTGTCTCTGTCTCTTCACGAGTACACACATCCATTAGCAAAAATCCTTAAAAAAATCAACAACAACAACAAATCATCTTCACTGTAGAGTTTTTTAGCTCCTTGCCTAAAGGTGATCTTTATATGGTAAGTTATTGACTATGAATGGTTGACTTTCAAAAATCTGGCTATAAGTTCCAACTACATAAAAGTGAATTGGTTTGGACTCTGAAAAAAACAAGTCTGATATTCTATACATCACAGAAAAAACTAACAGAAATATCAGTTGCACTTAATCAGTTGAGAAGTCATATTTATTTATTTGGTTTAGTTTTTGCCATAGGACATATGTGCTCTCCAGAGAGAGAAAAGGTGAGAAATGACCCTTAGGGTGATAGCCATGCCACAGTCCCTTCTCCAGTCTCTTCTCAGAATTCTGGATATGCATGCACACATTTTTTTTTTTTCCTGCTACAGGGCATGTGGGTTTTCCAAAGAGAGGCAGAGACAGAAAGAGAAAAGTGAGAAATCACTCCCCAAGAAGGAAAGGCCACATGGCAATCCTTTTTCCTCCATTCTCCTTTTGGGATCTTAGGCGTGTGCACACACACACACACACCTGGCATGAGTTGCAAGCCACTGGGTTTGAAACTCTACCAGCAGCCATGTGGGGAAGTCAAGCATCTTAAACTTCATACCATCTGCTGACCCCAAGAAGTTATATTTATCTTTTTCAAGTAATTTAAAACATGTTTTATTGTAATATGAAACAGTATTTCTCTACTTTTTAAATGGGAGATGGAGGCACAAGGAAAAGAGAGAAAGAAAGGTCCTTCCTGCCCTAGCCACTCAGGCAGCTGGAGCCATAGGCATGTGCCACTGTACCTGCCTGTTCAGGCTGGGTCAGGAACTTGAACCTAAACCCTGACATGGTCTCAGACTTTCCACGGTAGTGCCCTCTCACTTAGGCCATCACTGCTGGGACAGTCCCTAAATTCTTAGCAGGGTAATTACCTATTTTATTTAAATAATGTTATTCTATAACCATTTAGTGAATTTTTACTGAAAAAAAGTCAAGCTTATTCAAATTAATTTTGTAGCAAAAAACAAATACCACTTGTTGGCTTATTCCAAAGTTTTAGTCACATGAGACTACCTAAATAAAGAACCAAATCTAGCAGAAAGGAATAGAAAATTTTTGATAAATTCAAATTGGGGGGGGGGGAGAGATAGAAGTAACCTAAATT
>NW_006207820.1:156663-239125 GCF_000334495.1 Tupaia belangeri chinensis
CCTACATTAAAAAAGATCATTATTGGGGACCAGCAGTTAGTGTAATAGCTATGTTGCTGGACTCCCATATAGTCAATCTCGGCTCAAGTTCCGGACCAGGCAGCTTAAACTCATGCCGGGTGCGTGTGCATGCGTGCCCAAGATCCCAAGAGAAGAATGGAGGAGAAGGGATTGTGGCGTGGCCATCCCCCTTGTGGGGTGATTTCTCGCTTTCTATCTCTCTGTCTCTCTCTGTCTTTCTGGCGAGCGCATGCACCCTGTAGCAAAAACCTCTCCAACAACAAAAAAAATATCATTATTAGAAACTTTGCCTTGTTAAAATTAAAGCATTTATGCAAAAACATTTAAAATATATTAAACAGATCAATGTTCTGTATGTACCCAATAAGTTTATTTCAAAATAAATGTTAGATAGAAACTCAGTGACATTTTCTTTTGTACAAAAGATTAAATCATAGATATTACACTGACACGACATCTTACATCCTGACCTGCCATGCTTTGCTATTTACATAAGTTAAATCCAGCAAAAGTGATTTCTCTTTGTTGCTTCTTCATGAATGTAGTTGAATATATCCTTGGAACCAGTATTGGATTGATATCCCGAACTGGTCAAAATCATTCATGTACGAAAGATCTTTAATTTTCTTCATCCACAGGAATTTTTAATACAGAATTGTGTTGTTTCTTTTTTAATAAGACAAGCATTTTATAATTGTTGGCTCAGAATGGAGAACAAACCTTTAAATTATTTATCTCCTTTCGCATTGATGATGAGAATTTCTAGAGCCTCAAAGTTCAAATGATTTCCATTTTCACAAACTTTCTGATGTTCTTCATAAATATCTGTACATCATATTTATTGTTTGACTTATTCATCCCGTTTCAAGGAACATATCAGTAAATGACTAAAATTACTGTCAACAGGAAACTGGTGTAATGAACTATGGAAGGAAGAATTACTTAAGTAGAAAAAGAACAGAGAAATGTTAAGAATTATTAAGCTGACCTCTTGTCAAGGATGCAGCCTAATCTCCCAAGCTTGCCTTTGGAACTTGGGGCCCTCCAACCGAGCCATGCTGCCTACTTCCTGCCCCACATCTGACCAGGAGACTTGGGTTCTGATTTCAATGTGCCTCTTGTTACAAGTGCAGCCCAACTCCTTAAGTTTGCCTTTGGAAGTTGGCCCCTCCAGCCCATGCGCTGTGCATAGTGCAACATGCAACTTCAGCTTCTTCACCAAGTTATATCTCCTTAGCTCATCCCTAGCTAATCAGGAGCTAAAACGTTGGTAAATGAGACAGCCACCTGCAGCTACCTATATAAACATTATCTCCTCTGATCTGGAAGACACAGCCCTCTAACAGGAACACACCTGTGATCTAGGGGTGATATTCCTTCACTGACTACATAATAATAAATAGAAGTAAATACTTCAACAGATGACCAAAGACTCAGCAAAAAAAAAAAGAAGAAGAAATGTGAGAAAACAAGGAAATAAATCTGCCTAAGGCAACACAATAACCCCTCACCACAATACAGATCACAAACAAATTACTAGAATTGTCCAAAAAAGAATTCTAAACATTCATTGTGACAAAATGCAATGAGATGCAGAAAACAAAACAAAAAACTGACAATTCCAGGAAATGAGAAAATTATTCCAGGACATGAAAGAAATTCCATAAGGATATATAACACCTGTGATCTAGGGGTGATATTCCTTCACTGACTACATAATAATAAATAGAAGTAAATACTTCAACAGATGACCAAAGACTCAGCAAAAAAAAAAAAAGAAGAAGAAATGTGAGAAAACAAGGAAATAAATCTGCCTAAGGCAACACAATAACCCCTCACCACAATACAGATCACAAACAAATTACTAGAATTGTCCAAAAAAGAATTCTAAACATTCATTGTGACAAAATGCAATGAGATGCAGAAAACAAAACAAAAAACTGACAATTCCAGGAAATGAGAAAATTATTCCAGGACATGAAAGAAATTCCATAAGGATATATATACACCCTAAAAAAGAATCAAACAAAACATCTATAAATGAAGAATACAATACAAGAAATTAAAATCTCCCTCAAAAGCATTAACAACAGATTGGACCATCCATGCAGAAGAAAAAATTCGTGACTTGGAAGATGAAGTTTTCAACGTAGACCAAACCACCAAAAAGAATGGAAAACAACAAAAAGTGAGGATAACATACAGGAAATTCTAGACATCAATAAATGTACAAATAGTCATATAAGGGACATTCCAGAAGGTGAAGAAGCTGGTAAAGAGCTGGAAAATCTCTTCCATGAAATACTATTTGAAAACCTTCTAAACCTAGAGAAACATGGATAAATTTAGACTCCTGCCAAATAAAAAGAACTCCAAATAGAATCAACATCAAAAGCTCCTCCCCATAGCATATCATAGAAAGATTGGGAAAAAAATCAAAGATGAAGACAACATTTTAAAAATAGCAGGAGAGAAATGTCAAGTTACTTATAAATGTTATCCTATTAGGCTAACATCAAACCTCTCAAGTGAAACAATGCAGGCAAGAGAAGAATGGGAAGGCATATACAAAAGATTACAAGGAAAGCAATTTCAATCAAGAATACTATCCTAGCAAGATTATCCTTTAAATGGGAAGAACAAATAAAATAGTTTTCAGATAAACAAAAGCTGAAAGAATTCACCAGCACTAGACCAGGTCTACAAGAATTACTGAAGGGAGTACTATATCAGGAAAACTAAAGAGATACAAATAAAAATAAGAAAACAGGAAACAACCAAGAAAATGGATATCAAAATGGCAAAGTTAAATATCCACAAATATCAATAATAACACTGAATGTAAATGGATTAAATTCTCCAATTAAAAGACACAGACTGACCATACAGAAACAAACAACAAAAATACAAAAATAAAACAAGGAACAGCAGTTAGCATAATGGCTGTGTCGCTGGATTTCCATGTAGTTGACCACGGTTTGAGTCCCAGACCCAGTGGCTTGAACTCACGCCGGGTGCGTGTGCGTGCATGCCCAAGATCCTGAGAGGAGAATGGAGGAGAAGGGAGTGCGGCGTGGCCATCTCCCCTGGGAGGTGATTTCTCACTTTCTGTTTCTCTGTCTCTCCCTGTCTTTCTGGCGAGCACATGCAACCTGTAGCTAAAAAAACCTCTCAAAAAAAAGAAAAAAACAGGAGCTCCTTGGTAAGCTGCTTATAAGGAATAAACACACCTCACTGAAAAAAGACATACATAGACTGAAAGTGAAGGACTGGAAAAAGATATTCCATGCAAACAGAAGCCAAAAAAAAAAAAAAATTAAAAAAAAAGCATGAGTCATGATACTGATCTTAGACAAAATAGGCTTTAAGGTAAAAGACTATAAGAAGAGATGATGAAGGGCTTTCTATAATAGTAAAAGGACTTTGGGTAGGAAAGTCATGATGTATTTTTGCACAGAAAAACAAAACAATACCTCATGACTTTCCAGACAACCTATATTATAGTACTGAAAGGGCTAGTTCACCAAAACACTTATAAATATCTACACACTCAAACTGGGGCATCCCAATACGTGAAAGGGAGACTGTTAGAGTTTAAATGAGAGAGTCTTCAATAGAATAAATGTTGGGGATCTCAATATCCACTGTCTCCTCTGGACAGATCATATAGACAAAAATGAAGAGATACAATATTTAAATGATACCATAAATCAAATGGACTCGACAGACATCTGTAGAATATTTTACCCAACAAACAAAAGATCCACATTATTCTCATATCCTCATGGAATAAAACAAAGATCAAGCACATGAGAGGGCACAAAAAAAAAAAGCCTTTACAAATTAAAATGTGTAGAAACTATACCCAGTATCCTTTCTGACCACAGTGGAATCAAAATTGAAATCACCTACAGATAGAACTTTCGAAAATACACGAGCACATGGAAATTAACCAACCTACTCCTGAATGACTTCATAATCACTGAAGAAATTAAGACTGAAATATAAAGATTTATTGAAATCAACAGTAATGAATATTTGTGTTTTCATAATCTATGGACCACAGCAAAAGCAGTAATAAGAGAGAAGTTCACAGTAATTGGTACCCATAAGGAAAAAAGAAAAACACAAAGAATGGTGACAAACAGACAACCTAACACACATTTTAGTGAACTGGAAAAACAAAGAAACAAACCCCTCAACCCCCCCCCCCCAAAAAAAAAAAAAAACAGGAGAAAAGAAATAGTAAAGATTCAAGGGGAAAATAAATGAAATAGATAATAAGAGAACTATACAGAAAATAGATAAAAACAAAAGCTGATGAGAAAATAAACAAAATTGATATACCATTAGCTAGATAAATAAAGAAGAATAGAAAAAGGAACCAGATAAACCAAATCATCAGTGAAACAGGTGATATTACAACAGACATAACAGAAACTAAAAAGATTATGATAGAATATTATAAGTGATTATATACCAACAAACAAGAAAACCTAGATGATATACAAATTCCTGGACACATATAATTTATCTAGATTGAAATAGGAAGACAATGAAGGCTGAATAGACCAATAAGCAATGATATTGAATCAGTAATAAATAGTCTCTCAACAAAGAAAAGCTCAGGTCCCAGTGGCTTCACTTTTGAATTCTACAAAACTTTTAAGAACTAACCTCTGTTCTCCTCAAATTATTTCTAAAGATCCAAAAGGAAGAAACCCTCCCAAACTGATTCTATGAATCCTCCATTACCCTCCTCCCCAAAACAGACAAGGACACACACAAAAAAAGAAAACTGCAGACCAATATCCCTGATGAATACAGGTGCAAAAATTCTCAGCAAGATACTAGCAAACCATACCCAACAACAAATTGAAGAGATTATACACCAAAACAAAAGAAAAAAAAAAGAAAAAAAAAAGAAAATAAAGAAAGATTATATATCATGAAAAGTGAGGCTTTATTCCAGGGATACAAGGATGGTTCAACGTAGGCAAAGCAATAAATGTAATAAATCACATAAACAGAAGGAAAGATAAAAACCAAAGATCATATCAACTGATGAAGAAAAAGCATTTGATAAAATATAAAATACAATATCCTTTCATGATTAAGACTCTTAGCAAAAGTGCCATAGAAGGGACATTCCTCAACACAATAAAAGCCTTGCATGACAAATCCAAACCTACCATCATGACAAATGGGGAAAAGCTGAAAGTGAACCTGAAACAAGACAAGTCTGCCCACTTTCTCCACTCCTCTTCAACACAGTATTGATAGTCTTAGCCAAAGCAGTCAGATGAAATTAAAATAAAAGATATTCAAATAGGAAAAGAAGAAGTGAAATTATTTTTATTTGTAGATGATATAATTATATACATAGAAAACCAGAAATAATCCACAAAAAAAATCCTGGAAATGATAAATAAATATAGTAAAGTGACAGAATACAAAAATCAACATGCAAAAATCTGTAGCATTTTTATAAAACAACGATATAAATTGAGATAGAACTAAAGAAAGCAATCCCTTTTACATCAGCCACAAAAAAATAAGGTACCTAGGAATAAACCTAACCAAATAAGTGAAAGGTCTCTACAAGGAAAACTATGAAAAACTTCAAAATTGAAAATGATAAAAAATAGTGGAAAGACAGGCCATGCTCCTTGATCGGAAAAATATTAATCAAAATATTAACTCTATCCAAATTAATCTACAAATTCAGTGCAATTACGATAAAATAATTGGAGATATTCCTCACAGAAATAGAAGACAGAAAATAGCATAAAATTTGTCTGGAATTATAAAAGGTCCTGTACACCAAAGCAATGGTGTACAAAAAGAGTAAAGTAGGAGACATCTCACTTTCAAGGTTCAAAATATATTTCAAAGTATTGATTAAAAACAAAGAAGAAAGAAAAAAAAACGGCATGATATTGGTACATAACAGACAAGTAGACCAGTAGAACAGAATTAAGAACCCAGAAATAACCCCCAAACATACAACCAACTGATTTTTGACAAAGGGCACAAAATAACCCAGTGAAGAAAAAAATATATATCTTTAGCAAATGGTGCTGGAAAAACTGGATATCCACCAGCAGAATGATGAAACTTGATCCCATCTCTCACCACTGACAAACCTCAATTCAAAATGGATCAAGGATCTAAACATACAATTTAAAACCATAAAACCATTGCTGGAAAAACCAGGGCAAACTCTTGAATACATCAGAGTAAGCAACAATTTCCTAAGACCCTCAAAGCACAGGCAATAATCCCTGAAATAAAAAAGTGTGACTATATCAGGCTCAAAAGGTTCTGCACAGCAAAAGGAAAAACAATCAACAATTAGGATGAAGAGATATCCCTCAGAATGGGAGAATATATTTGCAAACTATGCTTTCAAAAAGGGATTGATAACCAGAATATACAGGTAACTCTAGCAGCTTATCCTCAAAATAAATAAATAAATAAATAAAAAATCAACCTAATTAAAAGGCAAATAAGCTGAACAGACAAATCTCCAAGGAAGACATATGTACAGCCAAAAAGCATATGAAAACATGCTCAAAATCTTTTATCATAAAAGTAATGCAAATCAAAACTACAATGAGATACCACTTAACTCCAGTCATAAAAGCTAAGATTTAAAAAAACAAAGAATAATTAGTGCTGGTAAGACTGTGGTGAAAAGGGAACCCACCTATACTGTTAGGAATGTAAATTAGTTCAACCACTGTGGAGCACAATATGGAGGTTCCTTAGAAACCAACAAATAGAACTACCCTTTGACCCAGTAATTCCACTCTTAAGTATCTAACCAAAAGATAGGAAAACGCTCAGTCAGAAAAACAAACAAACAACAACAAAAAATTCGCACATCCACATTCATTGCAACATTACTCACAATTGCTAAGACATGAAATTGACCCCAAAGTCCAAGAACAGATGAATAGATTGAAAAATTGTGGCACATATACATTGTGGAATATGATTCAGCCATGAAAAATGTGACCCTAACATTTGATAAAAAGTAGACCAATATGGAAGATTTAATGTTAAGTGAAGCAAGCCAGGCTATGAAAGGCATTGTACATGCCAGTTATATACTGAATATCTGTGCTCTATTTCAGAAGGGAAGGCAACTATAGATACTAGAGACAAGGGGTAGGTAACAGGGGGTGGGGAAAAGGGGGTGCACAATAAAGGGTGGGAAGAAGGGAATCAGGTAAAGAAAACAAACAAAACATTTAATAGACACAAAAATGAAAAGTTATGTGTTGATGATAATGTATATGGTACCGTCTTTTACTTCACTGATATGCAGTATATTCCTACTGGGAAAAAACACTGTAAAGATATACAGTGATTACATGTAAATTAAAAAAGAACAGCAAATATTGATGATAGTGTAAATAAACTGACACTCTCATAATACATAAATAAGAATTGCATAAAGTGACATAAATTTCCAGATTGCATTGTTAAGAGAAAAATTTGCAAGAGAATATATATAGTAACATAGTAAATTTAATAACCTTTTTGCGTAATTGCATGAAAATGGTTAGACCTATAACTTATTATTTCCTTTCACAAGATAGTCCTGGAAAAAACAAAGTTTCATTCTTGTCTGTATTTGCATGTAACAGGGCTTCTACTGAACATATTAATGGTAATGAGTGGCAGAAAGATATTGGGGAATATTTATCTGTGAAATAACTTCTAAAAACTACATGTGACCTGTTTATTTTCTGTATTGAAAACAAAGCCCAACATCTGAATGTATGTAGTATAGCAAGATGGCTATGTAATAAATAGAGTATATAAAAGACGTTTCAATACTGAAAGGACTTCTTTTCACTTCAGTTCATTCCGTATACACTGTTTAATCTTAGCTTGGTAACCATAAACCAGAATATATCCTATTACAAGAGAAAGAAGACATGGCAGAGTTTTATGTGCTCCTGCATTTCCTCAAAGGAATAATGAGTGGCCAGGAACTTGCTTTTGCCCATGTCCTTTGAACCATATGTAAAGTTGAACTGGGTAAGATCTATAATTCATGTGAAGTCTGATTTAATTAAAGCTTTCATGTTGCGTTTTGATTCTTATTTAAAAAAAAATTCTAGAAGGCATATTCATTCATTACAGAAAGAGAGAGAGAGAGAGAGAGGGCGAGACAGAGTGAGAGTCTCTCTCAATGGAATGTAGTCACACCACAATTCTTTTCCCTCCTGTTCCTCCTCCCCTAAGAGTTTTGGAAAAGTACATGCATATGCCTAGCATGTTTTTCAAACTGTTGAGGTCAGGATTCAAACTGTCATCAGCCCTGTAGGATTTGGCTCTTTGTGCATACCACTTAACCACTGTGCTACAGGACTGGCCCTTATGTTATATAAATAGAAAAAAAAAAAAAGAAAATGTTCTTTTTCATCTTGGGTATGTGCACAAAAACACATATACACGGGAAAGGAAAATAAACCAAAGAATTAAACACAAAAAGTTCAAGATAATCAAACTATACAGAACATCAAAGTGATAAATTCTGATATTACTCAGCAGTTTTCGTGTTTTTAGTAGTATTGATAATGTAATCTGAAGTTATATTATAAAATGTGTAGGATAAAGCATATAAGGAAATCTATCAGTTTTTTAGAAATGTAATTCTCACTGTAAGAGATACAATTAAAGAGTAAAACAGGCCAGGAAAAACAGTAACATTGAATATGAGACAAACTCAGTAGTATGAAATATATATGCGTGTATGTGATTAAGTCACTTTACTCAAAGAGCCAATAGCTAATCTCAGAGTAATTATAAACTGTTTATCCAGAGACGAGACTTCATATTTAATTTACCATTGCTCTTGCCCACTAGTGGGGCCAAAGTCTTCTTAAAAAAAGCATTTTTTTCAAGTTCTGGCATAGACAAGATATAAAGTGGCACATACCATGTTGAGAAGTGCTTTGAGACTACTTGCCTCATTTTAATAAGATGGAAGAACCAAGAATAACTAGGCTCTTGCTGGCAAATTTGGAATGTAAGCAACAAAGTTATTGATAATAATTATCAACAATGGATAAAAAATCCCTAAGAGAAATTAGAAAACTGAAGGGAAAATGACAAAAACAATTTAGGCCCAGCCTTCACGGTACAGTGGTAGTACAATGTTTTGTAATGCTGGAAGCCACACGGGAGAATGGTGTTTGGTTTCTGTTCTACCTGTATGTGCCAGGTGCATGCATGTATTACCCATAAACTTGACTGATTTAGAAGGCTGGAGAAGGATTATGGCATGAGACCAGATCCACTGTCTTTCTTTTTATGAAAGACAGAAAGAAACTTAAAAGAAAAACAACACTCATTTTTACAAAATAATACCAGGTATTTAATGAGTAAAATTATTACTATTAGAAAATCACTATTTTGTAAAACCCAGTGCAATAAATGATTCATGCAAAGAATACAAATATGTGCTAAAATCATTAAGGGCAGTCTGCTGTGAGTTAGAAAATTAACTAATATAAAGTCATCTCTCTACGGATTATTTAATAACAAGAGGGAAATTGTACCTAATTCTAGAAAGACCTGGCAGTTACAACCCAAACCCACTGTTCTAATTTATTTTCCTTAATACCAGCATAACAATCATTATGTGGTTCCTAATGGGAAGTATTCATAATCAACTAGAATTAGAATGAATTCATTTATCTTTAGAGAATTCTTTTTTTAAGGTTATTTATCTTCTGCCTAAGTAAAAGAGAAGTAAAGAGACACACACCTCCCTACACACACACACACACACACACACACACACACACGGTGTTGATCTATTCTCAGCTTCAGCCAACCATGGATGATGAACATACCCTTGCCCAGAATACTGAAGGTGGGCTCTGAATGTGAACCAGCAATCTTTCCATGTAGGTCTGCATCCCAGAGTATTATATTTTACTGTTTGCCCCTTCTGACTTTTTATATGAAATTCAGTTAACACATTAAGTTAAGTGATAACATGAAGATATAATGAGCTTTATTAGTAGATTATCTTTTTTTTTTTTGAAAGAGAGAGAGATTTTTGCTATAGGGCACATGCACTCACTGGACAGACAGAGAGAGATAGAAGCACAGAAACAAGAAATCATCCCCCAGGGGCAATGGCCATACCACAATCCCTTCTTCTCTCAGGATTTTGGTCACACATGCACACAAGCCTGGTATGAGTGTTAAGACTCTGGGTCTAGGAATTAAAGTGTAGTTGGTCATGTGAAAGTCCAGTGACATAACCATCAGCAGTAGTTTATTTATTTTTTTTTTCCTGGAGAGATTTTTGCTACAGGGCACATGTACTCACCAGAAAGACAGAGAGACAGAAAGCAAGAAATCACTCCCCAGGGGGGATGGCCACACCATAATCCCTTCTCCTCCATTCTCCTCTTGGGATCTTGGGCATGCATGCACACATGCCCGGCATGAATTTAAGCCACCAGGTCCAGGACTCAAACCACGGTTGACTACCTGGGAGTCCAGCGACATAGCCATTACGCCAGCTGCTGGTCCCAGTAGTTTTTCTTTTAAAAAGTCAATGTTAGGGCCTTGTTCTGTGGCTTTGTGGTTAAAGCAACCAGATTCTATATGGTTAAATGAACGGTTCTGAGTCTCAGACCCAGGGGCTTCAAAAACATGCAGGCTCTTGTGTATGCATGCCCCAAATCCTGATAGGATGGAGAAATAAAAGAGAAGATGCTGCATTAGGGTGTGTTTCTCCCTCTCCCTCTCCATGTCTCTCTCTCTCACTGGTGAGCACATGCATCATTTGGCTAAATTTTAAAAAAGGAAAAAAAAGTCAATGTCAGGAAAAACAAAACACACAGTTTATATTCTCTAATTTAAAGTTATGAAAAATATCTAACACATAAAGACAATTCAATCTTATAAAAGGCATTTTGGGAAAGAGAACTCTTTATTTGGACTGGAGAGTAAATAAGTAGTAGCAAGTGTCTTTAACTACTAAAATACTTTCTCTCATCTGGTGATCTAGGGCTCAGTTTTCTCCCATATTTTGACTCTATAATACTTGAAATTTTGTTTATATTTGTAGGTAAGAAAAATACATAGTATAAGCCAGTCTTACCTACTTTTTCTCTTTTTAAATACCTTGGCCAGTAGGTGACATTCTTTACTGCTGATTATAGTTTATTGCCAAGAACTAGTCACAAGGAAACACCTAGATGCAAGAGCAACTGGTAATTATAATACCTAGCTCTTCTGTCTTTTCCCAGTGACAAATATACATTAAGCAAGAGGACCCATATTTTTGCAGATAGCTATTGGTTTCTACTGTAGGGATTCTGAAAAACTAGCACAGTTTTCATTCCCTGCCAATATTATTCTATTCTGCCCATCCAAATTATGGAAGGCAAAACCCATCGGAAGTATTCTACAGAAAACCTACTAATATCCCTGTCTCTCAAGAAGGTGTTGAGGAACTACAAATTGGGATGTGTCCTCATTAACTCTGTGTTCATAACCTATGCAAATCAGGAAGTTTCTTGTCAAGAAAAAAATACAAAGAAGTTTTAAAAGGTGAATAGTTTATTTAGAAAAATAAAAACTCATGGTAAATTACTCACTTAAAAAGGCCACTGAATATCACAAATATTATTTAAAAAATAAATTACTATTGGGTCATTAGAAAAGTCATGAAGCAATTGTGCATAGGAACTGATAGAAAAATATATTATGACTTTTCTGACGACCCAATAGTATGATACACCGCTGTGGTGCTTTTCTCCAGTACTTGTTGCTGTGATTCTCACAGCATTTTGTGGAAGTAAAGTACGAAACAGCCCCAATACAAATACATTTGGAATTACAATTATTAACATTAACATTAAATAAAGGATAATCTTTGATAAATAATCATAGAGAAATAATGTGCATTTAGCTACTTCTAGCAATATTTACTGAGTATAATAGCTAACTCAGAAAGTATTTTATAGCCTATACATTTGGCTGAAATCTCTTTGTCTTGCCATCAAATTGCTGTTGGTATATTTCTTTCAGAAAGACCACTGTTACTCTCAATGGTCAGCAGTGTGGCCAACAACAAAGAAAACATGCAGATATACATGCATATGGAAATGGAAGGGGCACATTGTAGACAGACAGGAATATGAAATGAGTCTCAAGGGAAAGGAAGTTACAAAGAATGCACATTTTAAAGATATTTACAAATTTTCATTCCAGCAGAATTGTTCTACTTTCAAATATACTTTTAGAAAAATATTACCATAGTGAGTATGTGCTCATTGGAAAAAGACAGAGAGAGAAAGTGAGAAAAAAACCCTACCCCACAGGGAGTGGCCATGTCACAATTCCTTTTCCACCACCTTCTTCTTGAGATTTTGGGCATGCATGCATATACGCCTGGCATGTTTTATTCAAGCTTCCAGATCCAGGACTCAAACAGCACAGTCATGTGGCTTAACTGTCATACCACTGGCTGGATTTTTAAAAATACATTTTGTTAATACAATTCAATGATCATTTTTGGTATCAAACCTCTATTTATACATTTACATTAATTAGGGCACTTTATAATTAGAAACATCATAGAGATGGGACCAGCAGTTAGCGTAATGGCTACGTCACTGGACTTCCATGTAGTCGACTGTGGTTCGCGTCCTGGACCTGGTGGCTTAAAACTCATGCCGGGCGTGGGTGCATGTGTGCCCAAGATCCCAAGAGGAGAATGGAGGAGAAGGGAGTGTGGTGGGTGATTACTCTCTTTCTGTCTCTCTGTCTCTCTCGTCTGTCTGGTGAGCATATCCACCCTATAGCAAAAACCTCTTCAAAAGAAATAAAAAAGAAACATCATAGAGCGGAAATTGACTGAGGCAATCTCGTATTGTTATTGACAAAATTACGTTGTAAGAGTACACATAAACAAAAATAGCAAAAGTTCCATTTAAAGTTGGGTTTTTATTTTAGCAGATATATGTTTTTATGAGCTTAGATTGTATTTTATTTTGGTATAATATTTTAATGCTCTTTTGTTCACATTTTAGTTTTTAAAATAAGATTTTATTTTATTCTAATCCTATTATATAAATATTAGGTTGAATTCTGTAAAAGTTATACTTTTTTTTTTTTAGAGGTTTTTGCTATAGGGTGTGTGCGCTCACCAGACAGAGAGAGACACAGAGACAGAAAGCGAGAAGTCACCCCCCAGGGCAGGTGGCCACGCTGCAATCCCTTCTCCTCCCGGGATCTTGGGCACGCACGCACACGCGCCCGGTGTGAGTTTTAAGCCACCAGGTCCGGGACACGAACCGCGGTCGACTACGTGGGAGTCCAGCGACATAGCCATTACACTAACTGCTGGTTCCCTAAAAGTTATGCTTTTTATTTGGTATGTATCTTTATGTTGGACATCAGTTGCTATGCAGTCTAGAAATGGTGATTAAAATACTAGAACTATCCTGAATCAACAGATTCTTTTAATGATGGTAGTATTGAATAATAATAGGCACACATATTCTTCTTTAAAATAGTTGAAATTATTGATTTATATATTTTATCTGTGTATATTTTTAATGTAATTTCATAATTGGATGAGGTACTCAGAAAAAGGAAAGAACATAGTTGAAGAGTAGAGAGAGAAAATACAAGTAGCAACCATCATAACCTATTGCATTCAGATTGCTTTAGTAGCATTCCATAGACTGGATGGCTCATGAATAACAGAAATTTCTCACAGTTCTGGAGACTCCAAAGTCCAAGATCAAGGTGCAGACAGATTCAGTGTCTGGTGAGGTCCTGCTTACTGGTTCATAGATAACTGTCTCTTCTTCATGTCTTCATGCGGCCAAAAAGGCAATGGAACTCTCTGGGTCTCTTTTATAAAGACACTAAGCCCATGGAACCATCAGTCGACATAATAACTATGTCACTGGACTCCCACGTAGTCAACTGTGGTTCAAGTCCCACACCCGGTGGCTTAAACTCATGCCGGGCACGTGTGCGTGCATGCCCAAGATCCCAAGGGAAGAATGGAGGAGAAGGGATTGAGGCATGGCCATCCCCCCCGGAGGGGTGATTTCTCGCTTTCTGTCTCTCTCTGTCTGTTTGGTGAGCACACGTGCCCCATATCAAAAACCTCTCCCCCCCCAAAAAAAAATAATAAAAAAAAGTAAAGACACTAAGCCCATGCTTCAAAGCTCTGCCCTTTCAAACTAATCACCTATCTATTTTTTTTACTTCCTAATACTATCACTCTGGGGGGGTTAGTATTTCAACATAAGATTTTTTTGAGAAATACACATATTCAATCTGTATAACTTGGCTACATAACCAATAGCAGAAATAACACCTATAAAAATTAGACATATTCTTGGGCCAGTCAGTGAGTGGCATGGTGGTTAAGACAGCTGGATCCCACATGGCCAATTACAATTAGAGTCCCAGATTCAGAAGCTTGCAAAACATACTGGACACGTGTGTGTGCATGTCCAAAATCCTGAGAGATGGGTGCTGTGAAGGAAAAGAGACAGTGGTAAGACCATTCCCCATGGGGAGTACTTTATCACTTTCTCTTTCTCTGGCAAGTGCATACATCCTTTAGCAAATTAAAAATATTGGACGTATATTCTTGTTTACTTCAATGTGCATAATTTTATATATCATCTAGTTTTTACATCTCTTCTTTCTGGATATGTTAAACCTGTAATCCAGATTTATATTACAACATATCACAATGCAATAGGAACTGAGTTGTAAAACATTGCTTGTTATCAAGTAACTTATGGAACTTTTATCCTCTTCTTTTAGGCAAGAGCATAAGTAAGTATTGTACAAGGGTTAGCTCTATTGTGTCTAGTAGAAACATAGGGTATTTTATTTAGTTAGTTAGTTTTAGAATTATTTATTTGTAATCTATTATTATTATTATTATTAAATTTGCTATAAGACTTATGTGTTCATCAGAGAGAGTGAGAAATCAAGCTGCCAGTTCCAGGACACAAGCCACAGTCGCCCATGTGGGAGTCCAGTGCCTTAACCACCTTGCCATCTCTTAGGTCCAGTGTTTTAAGCTGTTGTTGCTCAGAGGTTTACATGTAGGTTAAAGGGTGTGCTGGGACTCTGCACTGATCTGAGATGCACAGCATCACCACTATGCAGACCATGTGTTATAGACAGGAAGCTGGAAACTTGCTCAGAAGTCATTTCTTCATGTGGTTTGTATTAGAAATTACTCCAAGAAAGTCTCAATAGGATTCTGTGGAGGAAGTTGTAGGTAAAACTTGAACAGAGGCAAAAACTTTTTAATCCACAGCACTGGAACATCAGATAGCTTACACTTGGCAATGAGGCACAATGCAGTTGCTGAGATTTACGGAAGCTTCCAAGGAAGTTGCTGAAAGTCTCTGCGGTAGCAGTTTCTAATACGATTGCTGAGATTTACTGTGGCTTCTAGGTGATCTCCTGTGAATCACCAATTTCTGACACCTTTTTTTGATTTAAGCTCCCCATTGACTTACTGATGGTTTCATTATCTCTAATTTCCCATGATAAATCTCATTCTAGGATAGACTTAGGTCACCTTCTGCTTTTGGACCATACCTTTCATGACAAAATGATTCATCTATATTAGGTTTCTATTTTTTTGGAGAAGTTTTTGCTATAGGGCACATGTGCTCACCAGAAAGATAGAGAGAGACAGAGAGACAGAAAGTGAGAAATCATCCCCCAGGGAGGATGGCCACACTGCAATCCCTTCTCCATTCTCCTCTCAGGATCTTCAGCACGCACGCACGCGTGCTCAGCGTGAGTTTAAGCCACTGTGACTAGAACTCAAACTGTGGTTGACTACATGGGAGTCCAGTGACATAGCCATTATGCCAACTGCTGGTCCCCATATTAGCTTTTAAAGTGTTAATTTTAGATGAATTTATCAACTTTGAAGTATATATCAAGGTAATACAAGTTAAATTACAAAAAGGTGTTGTTACAACTAATGTCCAACATTACCAAGTATTGGAAAGGATTCAAGAAAAGAAATTCTTCTATATCAATAGTTGGAACTGGTAAAAAAATAGAGTAGAAATGTATAGGTATTATGATGGAAATATAAAAAGATGCATAATTTTGACCCAATGATTTTTTTTGAAAGATTTTTTTTTTCCTATAGGGAACATGCCCTCACCAGAGTGACAGAGAGAGATAGAGACAAAGAAAGTGAGGGGGAACCAGCAGTTAGCGTAATGGCTATGTCGCTGGACTCCCACGTAGTCGACCGCGGTTCGTGTCCCGGACCCAGTGGCTTAAAACTCACGCCGGGCGCGTGTGCGTGCGTGCCCAAGATCCCGAGAGGAGAATAGAGGAGAAGGGATTGCAGCGTGACCATCCCCCCTGGGGGGTGATTTCTCGCTTTCTGTCTCTATGTCTCTCTCTGTCTGTCTGGCGAGCACACGCACCCTACAGTGAAAAATCTCTCAAAAAAAAAAAAAAAAGAAAGTGAGAAATCCCCCACCAGGGAGGATAGCCACACCACAATCCCTTCTCTTCCATTCTTATCTTGGAATTTTGGACACACATGCACATGTGCCTGGAGTGTATTAACCCTCTGAGTCTGGGACTTGAACCATGGTCGACTATGTGGGAGTTCAGCAATGTAACCATTATACCATCTGCTGGTCTCCTGGCCCATCAGTTTTACTCTTGCTTAAATACCCCTGAAAAATACTTGCACTTGTTCACACTGGACATGTACAATAGTGTTGCTTGTATCATTTTTCACTGTATTTAAAGACCATGTAAAACCTATACGTCTATCAAAAAAGTATGGAGGGGTAAACAACTGTGGTATGATAGTATATAAACCATATACTACTTACATGATAAATTAGAGATAATAAGAAGGGTGAAACACAAAACCTAATAGTGGGACAAGCAGATGGTGTAATGGTTACGTTGCTGGATTCCCACATAGGTGACCGCGGTTCAAGTCCTGGACCCAGCAGCTTGAAACTCATGCCAAGTGCGTGTGCATACATGCCCAAAATTCCAAGAGGAGAATGGAGGAGAAGGGATTGCAACTTAGCCATCTCCCTTAGTGGGTGATTTCTCACTTTCTCTCTCTGTGTCTCTCTAGTGAGCATATACTCCCTAGAGTAAAAATCTCTGTAAAAAAATTAATGAAATTTAAAAAAAATAAAAATAAAATAGTAAGCAAAAGTTGCAAAATACAAAAAGAAAACACTGATATAATGATTCTATTGACATAAATTTTGAAACAGAAAACAAGGTACTCTGTTTTGGAAGATGCCTAAATAAGATCCAAGACAAAAAAGTAAAAGGGACGATCACAACATTTTGGATAATAGCTACAATGAAGATAAGGAGAGGGTTCTGATTAGTGAAGGCAAACATGGGACTTTGTGGTATCAAAACATAAATAACATAAAAAAATTTAAAAAAACCATAAATAACATACATAGAGACTCACTAGAAGAAAACACTATTTTTTGGGAAAATGAGCATTGCAATGTGGAATACACATGCTATGGTGAACTCTGAGTAAATCTAAGGTGGTAAGGAAAGATAAAGTTTTGTTATTTGTTTTAGAGATTTTTGACCTACGGTGCATGCTCTTACCAAAGAGACAAGAGAAAAAAAGACAGAAGGTGAGAAATCTCCCCCAAGGGGTAATGGCCACACCATAATCCCTTCTCCTCCATTCTCCTCTTGGGATTTAAGTACACGCATACACATACATGTAGCTGGTATGAGTTTCAAGCCGTGGACCCAGGACTTGAACTATGGTGAGCCACATTGTAGTACAGTGTTTTAACCACCATTGCCGTCTGCTGGTTTCAAGACAAAGGTTTTTTTTAAAAATAATGGAGTACGTATATTGTTCATTGCAATATTGGCAAATAAAAATACGAACAAATATCATCCAAAAGAAATAAGTAAAGACATACATCATCATCTCTAAACTGATTTTTTTTTTTTTGTGGAGCTTAAATTTCTTCAATTGTTGAGTTTAGAAACCACTACTTTAAACTTAAAAAAAAAAAAGAAACCACTTACATTACTCATGTTAGAAGAATTATCTAGAGAACCAATCTCGAATGCTTTCCAGGCTTTAAAAATAGCTTTATATCATTGATTCAATCATCTAAGTAAAAATTTTAAATCATTAAGGGTTTTTGGGCTGATAGTGATAAAATTAAACATATGTATTGTGATGCACTGAAATGGAAAGGCATTAAATCCACATATACTAGAGGCAGCCATTCTTAATTGAACCACACTTCACTTTCAATGTGAGTCAAAGTGCTTATTTTTCTATTGAGGGACCTGGAATTTACTCATTTTTAAACTCTTTCTTAATACAAAAGATTACACTGATTTTCTTATAATTTAGGGATTATTTTGCCAAGAGGAGTTAAGTAAGTTGTAATTTGTCCAGTATTTTTTTTATTTCTGAGAAGTTTTTGCTATAGGGTGCGTGTACTCACCAGAAAGACAAAGGGAGACAGAGAGGTAGAAAGTGAGAAATCACCCCTAGGAGGGATGACCATTTCACAATCCCTTCTCCTCCATTCTCCTCTTGGGATCTTGGGCATGCATGCACACACGCCCAGCGTGAATTTAAGCCACTGGGTCTGGGACTCAAACCGCGGTCGACTACATGAGAGTCCAGTGACAAAGCCATTACGCCAGCTGCTGGTTCCTTGTATTTTCTAAAACGCAAAAACCTATGTTTTTTTTTTTTTTTTCCAGAATCTCTCACAAATTGAGAAACAGACTTTTTTAACCCTTAGTGTATTTATTCATTGTGACATGTTACATGGTAGATAAACACTGCTCTTGGATGATTAAAGACAATAGAAACAAATATTCGTGAAAAACGTTTGACAACTGTAATGAATTCTTCTGCCTTTATGTTGCTTCAGCCTCCATTCTAAGTACAAGTTTAACATCCTCATACCAGGAACAGGGCTCATCCCCCAGTGTAGTTTCTAGTCCTTGTATTTTCAAAAACGCAAAAACCTATGTTTTTTTTTTTTTTTTTCCAGAATCTCTCACAAATTGAGAAACAGACTTTTTTAACTCTTAGTGTATTTATTCATTGTGACATGTTACATGGTAGATAAACACTGCTCTTGGATGATTAAAGACAATAGAAACAAATATTCGTGAAAAACGTTTGACAACTGTAATGAATTCTTCTGCCTTTATGTTGCTTCAGCCTCCATTCTAAGTACAAGTTTAACATCCTCATACCAGGAACAGGGCTCATCCCCCAGTGTAGTTTCTAGTCCTACCCTACAAGACACGGATGGTGGCCAGAGATAAGAACATAGAGGCATGTCTCCCACCTAGCACACTGAACTAGCATCTTTCCTACTGCTTCCTCTAAAAGGACCATTTGTCCAGGAACTTACAGGGACACACCCTTTCCCCTAGAGTCACTGCTAGTTGTCACATCTTCCTCTCATTTGTCTCATTCTTCATTATTGTCTCTTGTGACCCCCAACTGTGGACAGCCTTTCTCACTCCTTGTCCAGGATCTGATGGTAAACACATTTCAGCTTGTGATGGAGTATTGAATTAGCACCTTCCATCTGAAGAACGAGGGGTTGCCCCAGACTCAGTTTCTCCTGGCAGGCTCTGGGGAACACAGGGAGTCTTAGTCAGGCAGGTTAACCTGGATACAAGCCAGATCAGCCACAAAAGTATCTGCCAGAATAAACAAATTTCCCCTGCGAGGAGCCCCGCCTTCTCCACACTGGCCAGGTCGCCACTTCAATGACTGGCCATTAGGCTGTCAGCCAAATAAAAGAAGTACCCTATTAAAGAGTACTGTGAGGGACTAGCTGGAAGCACAGTGGCTAAGGGACTGGGCTCTCATGTGGCCGACCATGGTTTGAGTTCCCAACCCGATGGCTCGAAACTCACACTGGGTATGCATGCATGTGTGCCCAAAATGCCCGAAAGGAGGATGGAGAAAGGGCTGTGGTGTAGCCATCCTCCCTGGAGGGGTTAGTTCTCACTTCCTGACTGTGTCCCTCTGTCTCTGGCAAGCACATGTGCCCTATAGCAAAAATCTCTCTCTTGAAAAAAAAAAAAAAGTATACCATGAACACCCACATGCAGCTCCCCTTAATTTGTGTTAAGACTGAGTTGTCAGCTGCCGGGGTGGAGCCCCCACTTAGCTGAAGGTTCTTTGTGTAACAACTAAAGCTTTGATTATTTGAGAAAGTAACGCAATCTAAAGAATTCTTGGGATGAGGTGGTGACACCGTGGTAAAGCAACTGGACCCCACATGGGAAAGGTCTCCACTCATATCCCATGGTGTCCCTGTACACCTCTGGCCTACCCTGCCTGAGATCCAGGCCGGATGAGACTGATGGAGAACTGAGGTGAGAACCTTGCTAAAGTGCCTCTCTCTCTGTGTATGCCTATCTGTCTGTTTCTCTCTTTCTCTTATGGAAGAAATAAACTGTCAAAAAAGAAAAATGAAGAGTTTTTTTTACTCTACATCTTCAAAACATAAGAGTAATCTAGTTTCTAAAGTTTTACAATGAACATATTGATGGATAGGATCTATGTTCAATGGTTCAGATACAAAATTAGCAGTGTCTAACTACTGAAACTGCATCTGAATAAATGATCTTAACATCAATCCATGGATTAAAAATGTAAAATTTGAACAACTGTATTAACACGGAAAATTAAGGAAGGAAACGATTTCTGATGATTTTGTACAGGTGAGATCAGACTGACATGGTAAAAATCCACCTGATGATTACTGGATACTTTGTTTTCCAGCATTTTTTTTCTTTCAAATTTTAAAGATGAAGTAGATATTATGCTATTTGAACATTACACAACATAAGTAATCAGAAAGCTTTCGAAGTAATTTGATAAGGTATCTTAACTGGTAATTTAAAGATACCATGGATTGATATTGAAGAAAATTCACAGTTTTTAGTACAAATGCAAATTTATCTACTAATATATTAGGAAATCCTAACAGTTTGTTTGGTCATTTGTGAGAGAAAAACATTTGCCAACCTTTTATTGAGATTATCAGCAAAACAATAAATCAAACTAATATTTTAATAATTTGTGCAATGGTGCCAGCAGGTGGTTTTGTGACTAAGGTGCTGGACACTCATATGACCGACTGAGGTTTGAGTCCTGGATTCAATGGCTTAAAACTCACATGGGGGGAGGAGGGAAGCAGCAGGTTGTGTGATGGTTAAGGCCACTGGCCAACTGTGGTTTGAGTCCCGGATCTGGCAACCTGCTTTCTCATTCTCTCTCTCTCTCTCTTTCCCCTGGTCTAAATGAATGAATGAATAAATAAATAAATAAATGGATAAAGAAAGTTGAATAATTCTTTAAAAAAATAAAATAACTCATGCTGGGGCCCATGCATGAGCACCCAAGATCCCAGGAGAAGAATGGAGGAGAGGGAACTAAGACCTGGTCATCCCGCTGGGGGGTGATTTTTCACTTTTTCTGTCCGTCTCTCTCCAGCAAGCACATATGCCCTATGGCAAAAACCTTTAAAAAATAGTATTCTGTAATATTTGTCACTTTTCATATGTAAACATTCACAATTATATATGTCAAGCTAACAGTAGGACATCATTAAATAGAATTAGGAAGAAATACACACATGATTATTTAGCATTTCCATTTGACATGTGTAACCTCAAGAGCATAGATAATAGTAAAATCTAGTAAAAATAATTAGGAAGTGATACGTTTTGAATACTTGTTACCTTTGTATTAATATAACTTACATAATTATAACCTCATATAATTTCACATGTGAAAACATCTGTATTTGGGAACCAGCAGTTAGCGTAATGGCTATGGCGCTGGACTCCCACATAGTCGACTGCGGTTCGCGTCCCGGACCTGGTGGCTTAAAACTCACGCCGGGCACATGTGCGTGCGTGCCCAAGATCCCAAGAGGAGAATGGAGGACAAGGAATTGTGGTGTAACCATCCCCCCTGGGGGGTGATTTCTCGCTTTCTGTCTCTATGTCTCTCTCTGTCTGTCTGGCGAGTGCATGCGCCCTATAGCGAAAATCTCTCCCCCCCCCAAAAAAAAATCTGTATTTAACAGCCAATGCAAAAACATTCTAGGTATTTTTTTTAATTTATTCATTCATTTATTTTCATTTGATCAGCAAGACACACACACACACACACACACACAGAGAGAGAGAGAGAGAGAGAGAGAATGTAAGAAAGAAAGCCACTAGGTTTGGGACTTGAACCGTTTTTGGCCACGTGGGAATGTCCAGCACCTTAACCACCACACCACCTGCTGGTCTCCATTCTGAGTATTTAATAGTAGATTTTTATAAGCCTATACAATCTAGCTCCAGCACACCACTGCATTCATTAATTTATTTATCCACACAGCATTCTATCCAATTAAATATTGAATGAGTTGGGAAAACTCTGCTTATACCCAGTCCTTAAAGGGCTCATGGTGCCTTCTGTAGAATATCTGAAATTCAGATTAGATTAGGTTGCAAAGCAAAGAATACATCCTTGCCATAGAATTTCTTTCTTTCTTTCTTTTCTTAAGAGAGATTTTTGCTGTAGGACACATGTACTTGCTGGAAAGACAGAGAGAGATGGAGAGACAGAAAGCAAGATACCATCCCCTCCAGGGGGTGACCATGCCACAATCCCCTCTCCTCCCTTCTTCTCTTGGGATTTTGGGCATACACACACACATGTCCACTGTGAGTTTCAAGCTGCCAGGTCCAGGACTCAAACCTTGGCCTAATGGGAGTCCAGTGATGTAACCTTTATGCCAATTACTGTTCCCAGCTGCAGAATTTTTTTTTAACAAAGTCAGAGAAATTATTCATAAATCACTGTGCATAAAGAGGCATTTTTAAAGAATTATTTATTTAATCTATTTATCATTACTATTTTTTTTCATTTGTCATAGGGCACTCACATTCACCAGAGAAATATAAAGAGAGCGAGAGGGAGAGAAAGGGAAAGTGAGAAACCAAGCCATTAGGTCCAGGACTTGAACTTCAGTCAGCCATGTGGAAGTCCAGTGCCTTAACCACCATGCTACCTGCTGGCCCAAAGAGGTATTATTTTTTTTTATCATATATTGAAGCTAAAAGTATATAATAGCAGTGTGCATTGTAAAGAAGTTTTTAGTGGTCATATGTACATTCAACCACCTCCAACAAAGCAAGAATGAAATAAAAATTGCAAAAATATATATGCCTTTAGAAAAGGAAATAAAATATTCTGATGGAAGAAGTAAACACAAAAATAGACCTTTTGAAAGATGATATATGTGAAAATGTTTCTAACTTGTACCAGATTAATTGGTTGAGATTCTTTCATATTGCTTTAGAAAATTCTGAAAATAACCATTAGGAAAATATTCTTTACTAAGGAAGTTGTCAATTTTGCTTACAAATAAAAAAAGAGTGCATTTTCTCATTAACCTCAGTAAATGAGGTATTATATATATATTTTTTTTTTGAGAGGTTTTTGCTATAGGGCACATGCGCTCGCCAGACAGACAGAGAGAGACAGAGAGACATAAAGCAGGAAATCACCCCCCAGGGGGGATGACCACGCCGCAATCCATTCTTCATTCTCCTCTCGGGATCTTGGGCACGCACGCACATGCGCCTGGCGTGAGTTTTAAGCCACCAGGTCCGGGACTTGAACCTCAGTTAACTACATGGGAGTCCAGCGACATAGCCATTACGTTAACTGCTGGTCCCAAGGTATTATATGTTTCACTGCCAGTTACATAAACGTTTTTTTTTTTGGTATGGAGATATTTTTAAGGACATAGGAATGATGAAACTTTCTACTCAGTAAAGAGGTTTCCCAAGATGAATTCCAATACGTTCCTCTATTTGTCTTAAGTCAATTTCAGTCTATTAAATAGCAATAGAGGACTGCTCTCTTATATTTACAACAGTGGGAAATGCACACTGGATGAGCTGCTAGGTACCATCTTAATGTGTGTTTCAGAGAAGGAGATGGTTTGAGGGAAACGTCTACACGTATAGTCAACACACATAGTGGAACAATTGTTATAGAGAAGAGATTTCATTCTGCATTAGTAGAGTGATTGAAAGTACATATAAAGCACCGTGACACTTACTATCATAGAAAATACTTTGCGGGGTATAGAAATTGTATATGGTGACGTGAAGATTTTTAGTCCATTCACTTTGCTATAAAAAGTACCTCACCATGGATAATTTATAAATGATAGCATTGGTTCTAAAAGCTTGGAAGTCCAAAATCAAGGTTGGAAGCCTACTCTTTGCTTCCAAGAGACAAGACTTCAAACCTCAACATCCAGTGTCCTCTATTTTACCTACCAGAGAAGTGAACTAGCATGTTTTATTTCAAGTAAGCTAAGCATGTGCCAAGCACGATGCTGGTTGAGAATAATGGGCTTCTTTCACGTCTAAGTGTCAGTAAGATTTGTCAAATTCTTGTGTAGTCAGAATAAGACGTGTAATGATAAGAACCAGATAGGTACTTAGAGGTCAAGGCTTGGCCTGGAGTTGCCCTTGTCTTGCTTCTTTTACCTAAGAGAGAATATATTTGTAAATATGTCCCAAGCTCTTTGGGTATGCGTTCTTTTTTTTTTTTTTTTTTTTTTTAAGAAAGATTTTTCCTATGGAGCACATGTGCTCGCTGGAGAGGCAGAGAGACAGAGAGAGACAAAAAGTGAGAAATCACCCCCCAGGGGAGATGGCCATGCCACAATCCCCTCTTGTCCATTTTCGTCTCTGAATTTTGGGCACGTGCACAAGACGTCTGGAGTTTCAAGCCATGTGATCCTCTATGGCTTGAGTACCTGACCCAGTGGCTTGAAAATCACACAAGGCCGATGTCCAAAATCCTGAGAGGATAATGGAGAAGGGACTGGGTGTAGCCATCTACACTGGGTGACAAATTTTCACTTTCCCTTTCTTTCTCTATTTCTCTCCAGTGAGCACAAAACCCTACAGCAAAAACCTAAGGGAGACAAGAAACCCTGGCTGTATGGCTAGTTGGTAGGTCTGAATCCCAGTTCCAGCACTGTTAGCAGGGGTAGTATCAAGCAAATCACTTAACATTTCTGAACCTTGTATTCTCTGTTGTAAAATACAGAAAATAAAATGTACCAGGATAAAGTCTTTCAGAATTTGAAATTGTAATCTATTGATTGCATATGAATAATAATTCAGTGTTTTCTTCTTTTTTTTTGGAGAGGTTTTTGCTATAGGGCGCAGGTACTCACCAGACAGACAGAGACAGAGACAGAAAGCAACAAATCGCCCCCCAGGGGAATGGCCATGCCACAATCCCTTGTCCTCCATTCTCTTCTCAGGATCTTGGGCATGCACGTACACACGCCCGGCGTGAGTTTTAGCCACCAGGTCCGAGACTCGAACCGTGGTCGACTACATGGGAGTCCAGCAACATAGCCATTGCGCTAACTGCTGGTCCCCAGTGTTTTCTTCTTAATACTATTTTTTTTAAAGAATTATTTTCTTTAATTTTCTTTATTTTTAATTTTAACCAGAGAGATACAGAGTGAGAAAGAGAGGGAAGTGAGAAAGTAAGCTGCCAAGACCGGGACTCAAATTGCAGTTTGCCATGTGTGAGTCTAGCGCTCTTAAACAGCACACCCCCTGTTACCTGCTGATTCGATATTTTCTAATTCATTGTTTTAATAAAAAATAAGTTACACAAAATATGAACCCAGAAAATATTAATTACAAAAGAAAAAAAAAGAGTAATTTTGCAGTGGAGATACAGAATTTATTCAAGTGATCAAAGTTAATATCGTAAGTTGTACAACAAATCAATACTGGGTCCTACTTTATAGAATGCTGTGAGAAAAAAAGATTCTTCTGTGAAATTCTTGTCAAGAATATGTATCCTAAATGAGATCTTATGAAAATATCACACAACCCAGACGGCGAGACACATTACAAAGTAGCTGGTCTCTGATCATTTAAAATGTCAAGGACATAGAAGTCAAGAAAAATCTAAGAAAATGTTCCAGATTGAAGCAGACTAGAGAGATGAAAACCAACTAAAATGAACAATCATGGATTAGGTCATGTTCCTACACAGGACATTACTGACATAATTGTTAAAACTTTAATGAGTGCTAAGGAGAACATGGTATTAACGTATCATTGTTAATTTTATATTATTTTTATACAATTGTGGTATGGACCCTGTTTGTAGACAATACATACTATAATAATTAGGGAAGCTAGAGGATTATGCCCACAAGGAATTGTCAAAGTAAGTTTACTGAATGATTCTTAAAACCATTGTCTATTCAACTTGTTTTCAGGGTGTGGGCAATGGTGAGGAAGGGAATCGGGGGAGTTAAAAGAAAAGAAGCAAAACATTTAACAAACAAAAATGGAAAGTTATCTGTTGATGATAATGTGTCTGGTAATATTGATTGGACTAATATGCAATGCATTCATGCTGGGAAAACTTATTTTGTATGCTGTAAAGAGGTGCAGTGATTAAATGTAGAAAATAATTAAAAATAAATGATTAATAGTATCTGTAGCAGAGAGTAACATTTACCATATTTTCCACTTTTAATACATATTCCATTCTGTAAAGATACCTTGTATAAGACACATTTTGGTTTTAGATCATCTTTCTTTGGAAAATTTATTACATGTCATATTAATCATATTCAAATAGCACCCAAGTATAATAAATATGATTTAAATCTAGCTATATCATAGTAAATTGATTTATACTGTGTTGCCCTCATAAGTAGATATACTATTTGATATATTGTGAAAAATAATCATTTTTGAAAAATTTAATAGCTATCATCTGATGTTTTAGAAGAATCAAATATATTTTTGATCCATAAGAAATATTTACTCCTTTGGCATTTATTTGCTTATTCATAATATTTTATTTTCAAAACATTATTTAATTTTCTTTATTATTATTATTTTATAAATTTGCTATAGAACATGTGTAGTCGCCAGAGAGAGACAGAGAGGGACGTGGAGGGAGAGAGAAAGTGGGAAAGCAAGCTGCCAGGTCCAGGACTCAAATTTCAGTCAGCCAAGTGAGAGTCTAGTGCCTTAACCACCATGCCATCTTCTGGACCCTGCAGTATTTTATTATATGAGAAAACATAATAGCTAATGAGGAAAATGATAAAGATACATCTTATTGAAAGAGTAATCTATATCAGATCATCAGATGTCCATGGACATAAATGTAAAATATTTTCAAAATATACTATTGTTAGAATTCAGCTTTTTCATTTAGAAAATGGTTTTCAAAGTTTTAAAACACTGGGCACTTTGCAAATTCATATTTCTCTTATCATTTTTATGATCCTGAAATCTTATCTTTAAGGTTGAGCCATGTTTTACTAAGTCATTCCTAATACTTCTTTAAAGCACCGATATTATATATCAATGTACAATTTAGTCTGCTACAGGAAAATTGCTTTTAAGCAGTCCTAAGGAGAGTATAATTTGTCTTCTATGACTGCACTTTTGAAAACAGCTACTGCATAAAGCAAAGAGGTTTTCATCTATCACTACCTGTGGGTCCTCCATCGAGTCGAGGCAGAATCATGAAACGCAAGCACCTGAAGTTGACCGTTTGGATTGAACAACTTCGGTGCATTCCTGAATTTTCTGAAACTCTGTTTCATCTGTGTGCTTTGCATCTGAGACCATTTAAAAGCAACAAATGTGTTTCTTTTTCTATCTGGGATCAATTCTGTGTGGCTTCAGTGTTCTCTCTCTCCCCACCTCCCGCACTCCATTTCCTAAATAACCTCCCTGTTCATTAGCAATGCTTCGTAAATGCTGAAGCCAATGAAGTGCTCTCCGATAATTTGTGTTCAAATGATAAAAATGACCTCAAAGGAACAAAGTTATTCTGTGGTTCTTCCACCTTTGAAGTCATTATTGCTTAATATTTCATTGCTGCCTAAGTGCCACAGAAACATTAGTAGTGGCTTCATGATTACTAATGTGGTACTTATCTTGTGCATGTAGAGACCTCATCAAACTCTGGGTATTTGCATATCCATTGCAGGTAATTAAGTGGCTGCTGGGCAGGGCTCCCTCCTCCTTGCTACTGCTGACAGGATATTTAAGATTTTTTTCAGCATTAATGCCATTTAACAATATCCTGATCCACATATTTCAGGGTGGGATGCACAGCATTTCCTTTGCAATGTTTCTGCTTTGATCTTTACATGAAGGCTAAAATACAATAGTTACATTTTCCATGAGACCTACAAGCTTTAGGCATCAATGTAATTCTTTGTTTCACTTTGTTGTAATACATTTAAAAGTATCTTTGCATTAAGATGAGTTGAGGAACCAGCAGTTACTTTAATGGCTATGTCCTGAACTCCTATGTAGTCAAACGCAGGACCCGGTGGCTTAAACTCACGCCAGGCGCGTGTGCATGTGTGCCCAAAATCCTAAGAGGAGAATAGAGGAGAAGGGATTGTGGCATGGCCATCCCCCCTGGGTGGGGTGATTTCTTGCTTTCTATTTCTCTATCTTTCTGGTGAGCACATGCACCCGATAGCAAAAACCCCCCAAAAAAAAAAACCCCCAAAAAAAAAAAAAAAAATAGATGAGTTGAAAACACTGGTTGAAGAACTACTACCTAGACAATCCACAATATTTATTTTACTAAATTATTAGTAATCTGTGAAAATTAAATGGAACAAGTAGGTAAGAATTTGTTCTAAAATGGTGTGTATCATTTCTTCATTAGCTATAGTTTGCTTGCTCTAAGTCATTAACCTAAATCTGTGAAAACAATAACATGAAGTATTTGTTTCACATTTCACAATGTATTTCCAAAGGCAAAATCTCACTGATACAACTCTGTAAGCTTATTAAGTGATGTCTCGATTTTTTCAGGGACAACACAGTTTTTAAAAATCGAACGAGACAAAATTGATCCTTGTTTCTTACATCTGTTAAACATGTTTTAGATAATTCCAGCTCAAACAGTAAGGAAATCAGGTCTGGAGCCTGGAATAGTACTTAATAACTCTTTTCCTATTTTGATATTACTCTATCCGTTGTATGCCTAGAGAGAGCAAACTCAGTTCCTTCTATACGAGATAAAAGAATGGTAATAAAGGCTTACTCTATTGTTTTGTCATTTAATAATAATCCCAGTTTTTGTTTGTTTAAGTCTCCTCAAATGTCAAATTTTACTCAACAGATGTTCACTGAGTTCTTATTTTGAAACAACTGAAAGAAATAAAAACCCAGCCCAAGAATATACTCTCCTTCTTTTTATTAGAAGTCATTTTTCGAAAGCATAGTAACTTAAAGGAAAATGGGAGGCAGTTTAGTAGTATCCTAGAGCAAGCTACACATTTTTAAAGACTGTAGAAGCAGACTATGACATATATTTTTCATATATTTTCAAGTAATAAACTCTATAGTGTGCCATGAAACTAATAATCTTAATGAAAATATTGGGATGAATTTGAGGAAAAATACTATATTCTCAAGTTAATAACTACAGTTGAAACAAAGTGTCAGGTTGAAGAAGGTATGAGGTACAACCTAGAAAAAAAGAACATATATATATATGTATATGTGTATATATATATGTATATGTATGTGTGTGTATATATATATATATATATATATATCCTCAGCAGGATAGTTTTCAGTGCTTACATTTACAGCGTCATATTTTCGTAATAATAAATCAGAATGTCACTTAAACCTATATCTTGCTTCAGTCAATTGAACACAAAATAGGTAAAACTATTCAAATACATAAGCAACACTGCCACCACCATCACCATCAACAACAAAGACACACATGCACAAAGATATGCTTCTTTTTGCAGATAATTTACGTAAAACAAACCTTTTTTATGTTGTTTTCTTCCCCTAATACTTGAACCCTAAGTTTTGGAGGAACTTTCTCAATTTATCTGTAACAATTCTGCCTCCTCACATACTTCCCTGCTTTTTCCACAGCTAGGGAAAACCCACATAAGCAATGTCTCTGCCTGCTTTTGAGTTGCTAAACAGAAATATTTGAGACTCAGTGATTTATAAAGAATAAAAGTTTATTTGGCTCATGATTATGAGAGTTGGAAAGTCTAAAAGTATGGGGTTGCCTGGTGTCTGGCCCTGAGTCACAACACAGCTGATAGGAATGGGGAAAAAAAGCTAATGAGTACAAAGAGAGAAAAAGAGAGATATAGAAAGAAACAGAGAGAGGAAAACGCGCAGGCAGTCCTCTTACTTTTGGAACATCCAGCTTTCATGTGAACCAGTCCATCCTCATAATAACTCCCTCCCTCCTGGGAGGTGGCATTAATCCGTTCATCAGGGCTGTGCCCCCAAGATCCAAACACCACTCTACTGGGGACTAAGCTTTCAGGACCCATCTGCTTTGGAAGACAAACCATATCCAACTCACAAAAGCTAAGGTTATGCCAATCAGAAGACTTCTAACTGGAGTCTGACCATCCTCTGGCATCTGGAAGCAGTAACTGTGATGTAAAGGTGAATACAGAATACCTCTCAGAGAAAAGGCAATGGGGCAGGTGCCTGTAGTGATTGTAACAAATGCAAGTTTCTGCTGCAGAAAAACCAATAGTGCAATTGAGAAGTTTACACAGTGGTTGTGCAAGAGATTGTGTGTGTGTGTGTGTGTGTGTGTGTGTGTGTTTGGCAAGATTTTGACATTTAAAGCCAGCAGTTTGGTTTTGAGTCTAATTCTTCAATGCTGGCTGTGCCACTTTGGTATGGATTTTGGGGAAAATACTGTATTCACAAGTTAATAACCAGAGATCAAAAACAGTTTTATGTTGGGACCAGCAGTTAGCGTAATGGCTATGTCGCTGGACTCCCACGTAGTCGACCGCGGTTCGAGTCCCGGACCCGGTGGCTTAAACTCACGCCAGTTTACACAGTGGTTGTGCAAGAGATTGTGTGTGTGTGTGTGTGTGTGTGTGTGTGTGTTTGGCAAGATTTTGACATTTAAAGCCAGCAGTTTGGTTTTGAGTCTAATTCTTCAATGCTGGCTGTGCCACTTTGGTATGGATTTTGGGGAAAATACTGTATTCACAAGTTGATAACCAGAGATCAAAAACAGTTTTATGTTGAAGAAGGTATGAGGTGTAACTCGGAAAAAGAACATATATATTATGCTACAATGAGTACAGCATAAAATATACATATTTTAGAACACCCTTTCAGGAAGGATGCTTTTACGCAGCATACCGTAAGTTCATATATTGAAACGAAACCAAAGGCATGTTCATACAATCTATGAACACCAATTCAAGTTACAAAGACTACTATTAATTCATTTTCTCTCATGTGAGTTTGGATAATCTTCTCCATATGTTACTTTTCACTAAAGATTCCAGTTATCTTTAACAGGCCCTATATAGGAAATGATGGTTTATTATGTTAATTTGAGCAGCTTCTATATGATCACAGTAAGGTGTCATCTATACCCTAAATTACTAGAAGTGGATGTAAGAAAAAGGAGAAGTAAATGAAAAACAAATAGGCTAACATACTTGAAGTCATGTGAGGTTTTCTTGGGTTATCCTCTTTTACTATAATTCCCTAAGCTTGAGGATTTGTTTAAGGTGATCAAAAACTTGAATTCAGCTTAAACTTTTGTGCATTTGACTACATTAACAGGATTTTTTTTTTTTTTGAGAGGTTTTTTGCTATAGGGAACGTGCGCTCGCTGGAAAGACAGAGAGAGACAGAAAGCGAGAAATCACCCCCCCAGGGAGATGGCCACGCCGCAATCCCTTCCTCTCTATTCTCCTCTAGGGATCTTGGGCACACACGCACATGTGCCCGGCACGAGTTTAAGCCCCCGGGTCCAGGACTTGAACTGCGATCGACTACTTGGGAGTCCAGTGACATAGCTATTACGCTAACTGCTGGTCCCTTAACAGGAATTATTTAAAAAATGATTTTCATTCTTTTCTGAACTATAAAAGGGAAAAATTCCTTGGAGTGTCTTTTTCTTCCTCACTTTAAAATTTTCCAGCAGGTCAAAAGATCATGATCCCCTTTCCATCTTGTGAGTGTCATGTATTTTCAAAGTTGCTGACACCTGTGTGGAAACAGTGATTACTTCACATTGCCAGCAACCTTGGAGGGCCTGTGCTCTATAACCATTAAAATTCAATTTAGAAAGTTTTTACAGCCAGTTCTTGACAACTCTTGGGTACTGTCTTTAAAGTAATAAGGTCATGGATTTTAGCAGCCCTCCCAGCTATCAGAAGGTATAGTATCAGAAAAAGACTATATTCTTACGCTATTATTTGGTTTTAAGAGAGATTTTTGCTATAGGGTATGTGCACCAGAGAGACAGAGAGACAGAAAGCAAGAAATCAGCCCCTCAGGGGGAATGACCATGCTGCAATCCATTCTCCTTCATTCTCCTCTCAGGATTTCAGGCATGCACACACATGCGGGTGTGAGTTTTAAGCTGCTGGGTCCAGGATTTGATCCGTGGTTAGCTATGTGAGAGTTCATCTACATAAACATTACACCACGTGTTGGTCCCATATTATTACACAGGGTTGTATTAAGAATAAATCTCTTAACACTCAATTGGATGAAGCTTGACGGCATGTAACTAGGTATTTATCCATTCAATATATTGTACTACATGTGGGAAAACAAAACATTAATTTTGACACCTATCTATTTACAGTTCTATTACTCTTATCAGTACTTTGGCATTTATATTTGTAGCATTATTGTATGATACTTGATTTCATATGATATTCTCTTAAACTCATTTATTAATAATCTACCCTAGGTGCCATTCTGTCTTAAAAGGAGTAAATCTCTCATCTCTTTATACTGTCTTATGAAATATTTAGTTTAGAAGGAAAGTTTCTTGATGAATAAGCAACTAATAAACCCCACTCAGTACATAAGGTGACATCTATTCTAGCATGTTTACCTCAAACCAGCCCATTTTGCAGTTCAGTTGCAGCAAGTCACTAGAGTGAGTTACTCTCATTTCATTATGTGGGATAGAAAGTTCCGGAGATATTGAACTCATTATACCAGCTCCTCCACCATCTGAGAGTTTTCAGTAAGAACCCCCGAAATGCTTCGTTTCCTTCCCTCCTTCCTTCCCTCCCTCCTTCCCTCTCTCCTTCCTTCCTTCTCTCCTTCCCTCTCTCTTTCCTTCCTTCTCTCCCTCCCTCCCTCCTTCCCTCCTTCCCTCTCTCCTTCCTTCCTTCTCTCCCTCCCTCCCTCCCTCCCTCCCTCTTTCCTTCCCTCCTTCCTTCCTTCCTTCCTTCCTTCCTTCCTTCCTTCCTTCCTTCCTTCCTTCCCTCCCTCCCTCGCTCCTTCTTGCCCTTTAGAGGTTTTTGCCATGGGGACATTCACACATTGGAAAGATGAGACAGTGAGAAAGAAAGTGAAAAATAAGTCCCTAGGGGGGACGGCCACATTATAATCCCTTCTCCTCCATTCTCCTGGGATTTGGGGATTGCATACATATGTGCCCAGTGTGATTTTCAAATCACCAGGTCTGGGACTCAAACCACAGTTGGCCCATGCGAGATTCCAGTGATATAAACTCTACATCATCTGTTAGCAGTGTACCTACTATTCATTTTTTTTTTTTTTGGAAAGGTTTTCGCTACAGGGCGCATGGGCTCGCCAGACAGACAGAGAGAGACAGAGAGACAGAGAGACAGAAAGCGAGAAATCACCCCCCCCAGGGGGGATGGCCACGCTGCAATCCCTTCTCCTCCATTCTCCTCTTGGGATCTTGGGCACACATGCACACACGCCTGGCGTGAGTTTTAAGCAACCGGGTCCGGCACACTAACCATGGTCGACTACATGGGAGTCCAGCGACATAGCCATTATGCCAACTGCTGGTCCCAATGTATCTACCATTCTTGACACCAGGCAGAAATCACCAAGTTAACACCATGCTTTAGATGCTCAGCAACTAGGGCACTAAATATGTGATTCAAAATCAGACCACGGGTTTTTCTTTTTTTTTTCGTTGTTGGTTTTGTTTGTTTACTTTCCAAATACCTTTTTCCATGTTACTCAATACATTAATGGACTCAATTAATAGGTTCCTTTACTTGCTACCTTCTAGCTGGGTCACTTCAATGGGAGGGACTTGGCAATAAACTGGAGGATTATAAAAGAAACCTGTTTATGGCCTTAGGTCACTCCAGCCAGGATGCAAATTATTTTTTTGTACTATACCAAATGTCTTTGTTACCAGTGGGCAGGCCTCTCCAAAAGCTACTCTTCACACATCCTATTAAAATTTCTTCCCTATCCTTTCTACAGGGAGCCACAGAGTAGTACTTGGGGTATTTATCATCAACATTGGGAGTTTCATGCCTCAGGTCAGACATGTATTCACAGATATGTATATATTTACTGAATGTGCCACTGAAAGTAGTTAGATTTAAGAAATTTTATGAATCAATAAAATGTGGGGGGGAAAGGGGTGTAAAGCAACTGTAAACACCAGAGTATGGGAGGAGGGTGGGAATTGGCAGAGGATGAGAAATAGGGGGGAAAATATATATATGGCAAATGGAAAACTAGAAATGGAAAATTATTGATGATAACATGTATGATTAAGCCACTATGCAGTATATTCTGGATGGGAAATCACATTTTGTATGCTGTGACAATGCTTAGCCAATGAATGTAAAAACAATTAATCTTAAAAAAACAAAAATAAAGTGATAAAATGTATGTCATGCACATAATAACTAAAAGTAAGTATGTGAGCTCTATGAATACCAGGCTAAGTAAAACTAAGACAACACTCATTACCATTACAAGAGAGAAAAAGTGACATTCGCATATACAGTGAATGAGTTATTTCTTAGGAAGATATAATGATTCTAACTCGAATGCACAATGAGATAGTCTTAACCATAGAGTAAACTTGACCAACTTGACAGATATACAGGCCTTTCTATAATCACAGTAGAAAACTTTCCAAATATTATAGGAAAGGAAAACAAAATTTAAAAAAGGATATAGACAATATTAAATAGATTATTAGCTAGTTTGACCTAATTGACACTTGTATAACAAAACTGACCATAGAATGTTGTATGGAGTATAACATAACCAATTTCAAAGTGTTAAAATAGTTCACTTTTCTACTCATGTAGAATTTACTTATAGTACAATATCAAAATATAGAGCAAAATAATCTGTTTTGTTAGAATTGAAAATGAGATTAAAAATTTAGAACTAAAATTGATTAGGCAGAAAATCACAATGAAGAAATAATACAATCTGAATGGAGTATAAAAAATATGAACTACAAACTTACTGAATACACCTATAGCAATTTGATGAAAATTAAGTACACTAATTGTGCATATTACCAACAGGATGTGCAATAAACAATCATTTAAGTATTCACCTAAAGAATGTAGAAAATGGGGGCCACCAGGTGGTATAGTGGTTAAGGCTCTAGGCTCCCACATGGCTAACTGTAGTTCAAGTCCCAGACTTGGCAGCTTGAAAATATGCCAGGTGCGTGTGTGTGCATGCTCCAAATCCCAGGACAATGGAGGAGAAGGGATTGTGGTGTGGCCATCTACCGGAGATGGAGGATGATTTCTCACTTTCCCACTCACTGTCTCTGTCTCTCTCTGGTAAGCGTATACACCCTATGACAAAAAAGAAAAGTGCAAAAAATGAAAATCAAATGACACCTAAAAGAAATAGTAACAAGAAAGAACAAAAGTTAATCACATTGGGGCCAGATGGTGGCAAAGTGGTAATGCAATTGCACCCACATAGAAAAGTCTCAAGTTTGAGTCCCAGGACCTCCCTGTGCACACTAGGCCTACAAGCACATGCCCAGGACCCAGGCTGGCTGAGGTTGGGGACAGATTATTGCAGGTACATTCTTAGGGGTCCCTTTCTCTCTCTCTCAAAACAAATAAACTTAAAAAATTTTTAAAAATATATTATAAAAGATTTATAAAAATTTGACTAAGACAAATCTTGGTTCTTTGGAAAGAAAAAATTATTTAATTAAAAATAACCACATTACCCTAAGTTAAATATAAAAAGAGAGTGAAAAGAAAAAAATTAATACAAATCTGTGAAAAGATTATTATAACTACAAATCTCTGCATATCGAAGATAATGAGAATCTGATAAATATTTTGCTAATAAAATTTTCAATTTTAGCTCAAAATCCAAGTTAAGCTAAAACTAGAAAAAATAATACACAGTGTATTTCCTAAATACATAGAATCAGGACAGATTGGCATCGTGGTATATTTTTCCAAGAATTAAAGAAGAAATAACAGCAAACTTATCTTTACCTAGTTTATGAGACTTAAATATCTTTGCTACATATAGATGAAAGACTGATTAAGAAATTACTGGAGAAGAATATTATAGTTTGAACAAAGTAATGTGCATATTTAAAAGATACTATAGCAAGTATTAAAGGTAATTTAGGGATTATATAAAAGGATATTACATTTTAACCAAGAAACATTATTCTAGAAATTTTACCCTAGTTTCATATTTGAAATGCATTTAATGTAATTCACTATAGAAACAGAATAAAGGATAAATGTGTTGTGATCATTTTGAGAGATACCGTAAAATATTTGAGTAAACTTAATTCTCATTTATGTTGCAAACACTTAGCAATAGAATGACATTTATTAAACCTAATTTTTAAAATTGCATAAAACATACAGTAAACATGATACATAAAAATTATTAAGATATTAGCACCAAGACAAGGAAATCTACACTGCTATATATCGTTTTCTAGAAGTTTGCAATAGGCCAAGAAGTAAGAAAAAATAAGTACAAAACGTGAAGTGGAAGATGTTAAATCACAGCATTTCTAGACTACGTAACTGGATTCATTAAAAAATCCAAAGAACATTCAGATAAATCTGTATGTTCATCGTGTAAGTGGTAAGTTCTCTGTGTAAAAGTCATTATGAAAAATTCACTTATATTCCAATACAGCAGCAATTAAAGAGCAGATGACAAAATACATAAAAGATATAATTTATAATAGCATCAAGTAACATCAAATATCTGGGAATTAATTTAGTAAAAAAGAAAAGTGTGTGTGTAATGGCTTTATAGTACAGTTTCTACATAGTAAACTGGAAATTACCCTACTCTGAATAATCTCTATGTGTCCTTTTTAGGGTTAGCCACAAAATGAATTTGTGAGAAATTTAGGAAACAAATGTGAAGCCGTGGTCATTAAGGTCTGAATACTGATGTGGGAATCAAGGTCTGTAACAGCATAGGTGTAATATCATGCACCGCTTGGCTTACGGTGCTGGGGGATGAGTCCAGGTCTGTTGTTTTTATTTTTTTAATTTTTTTTTTAAGAATTATGTTATTTATCTTTATTTATTCATTTTACTTTGACCAGAGAAGGACAGAACAAGAAAGAGAGAGAGAAAGCAAGTCTCCAGGTCCAAGACTCGAACCACAGTGGACCATGTGGGAGTCCAGTGACCTCATCCACTATGCCACCCTGTGGCCCCAGTGTCTAGGTGTTTGTGCAGCATAAAGGTATCCATTTCTTCTCCAGCTGGCCCTCACTGTGGATTTTAGAGGCAGTGAGAGAAACAGAGGGAGGAAGGTTCCCTTATTTTCCTCCCTCTGTGTTCCACTTTGCCCTTGTTCCTTGCGAATTCTTTTTTTTTTTCCTTAAGGATTTTATCATATTGCACATGTGCTCACTGGAGAGAGAGAGAGAGAGAGAGAGAGAGAGAGAGAGAGAGAAAGAGATGGAAAGTGTGAAATTCGCACCACCACAACCCTCCCCAGAAAATAGTAATTTATCTTCCATTTTTTTTCTGGAGATTTTGGACGGGTTTACACACACATACTTGTAGTGTGATTTTTAAGCCGCCAAGTCCAGGACTCAAACCAAGGTAGGACATGTGGGAGTCCAGCACCTTAAACAACATGTCACTTGCTGGCCCCAATCTATGTGAATTCTAAAGGAGCCTTTCTTTATTTTGCTTTAAAATTTTTTAGAGAATTATTTAATTTAATTTTATTTATTTATTTATTTATTTATATTCGACTAGAGCAGGACAGTGCGAGAGTGAGAGTGAGAGAGAAAGAGAGAAAGAAATTGAGAAAACAAGCCGTCAGGTCCAGGACTCAGACTGTGGTGGGCCATGTACAAGTCCAACACCCTTGGCCACCATGCCACCTGCTGGCCCCTGAACGAGCCTTTCTTGCCTTCTGCTCAACTTATGAACCTTCAGAGAAATCATGCCCATCAGTTAATGCAGATGCCATTAGATTCACTAATTTTCAAAATCAGGTTATGTCTAATCCTAATATAGCTCTCATTCTATATCATTCAGAGTGTGGCTTCTCTGAATAAAGTTCAGTGAAAAAATATCATTAAAGATAATTCTAAAGAAAAGAAACTTATCAACTCTCTCCATAGGTTTTTAGGTTAGACTTAACTCTTCATGGCTCTATGACAAGCAGAGTCCTTGTCCTCAACATTTTAGCAGAATTCACAAACTCTAGACTTGTTATGCATGTTACTGAGATAGTCATGAGCTTCTCAACAGTATTGTTTCTGAGAAAATAACTTATCTTACAACAATAAAGTGCAGCTACTAACTCCTGCTCACAGAATTTAGTATCTGTAACAAGTTCTCTATCCTCCTAAAGTAAACTGTCTGACAAGACCATAAAATGGTCTTTTACCAACCAAGTTATAGAGACAGATAATCTATTATAAATGATCAAAACAATTAACATAAAAATTTCATAATTGACATGAGGATCAACATATTTATATGGAAATATAAATGACCATACTGGACAAGATGATTATGATGAGAAGAAACTAAGCTGAAGGAATAATATTACTGCATTTAAGAACTTATAAGAAAGTTGCATTAATTAGGAAAATACAATGTTGTTTAGACCATATAGCAGAAGCAAAAAAACATGCTCACATATATAAGATAATTTTGATTTATAGCAAAAGGAGTCATGTATGGTAATGAAGAATATTACTAGGTCAGTTGGGTATATTTATAAAACATTAAAGTTGGTTATACCCTGTGTAATGAACAATAAACAAATCCAGGAAGGTTAAGAATCTAAATATGAAAATTAAAACAAAAATAGTTCTAGAGTTCAAGTTTTGGTTCTGTCAGGTAAAAAATTGAGAGACTATTACTTTCATGCTTACAACAACCAAAAATAGTCAAACCAACTGATAATCAACTCCTTCTTGGACTGAATTGCAAGGCATAAGCCCACCCCCAAATATGAAGAGGCTCTCGTGAGATATGCTTACTAGGAACAGAACCTACAGGGGCCATAAACTTGCAGCAACAGTTAAATGGTGATGTTGACACATTACTGGATGCTCAGTGTCAATTACATTCAGAGCAAGAATCTCTCAGGTCTACAGATGTTGGGGGCCACCAAACTTTGGTGTTCAACTTGAATTTATTTTCTAGTACCTTCACCAGATTCTCATGTTGAAAAGCCAGAAAGCTCCCCATGTGGGCCTGGCCTGGGGCAACAAAACACTAAACTTTACAAGGCTGCCCTTCATGAAAAGCTCAGTAGTTTGTGTCTGGAGATCTCCCTTAGTGTCCTGGGCACACAAATGCCAATGACGTAGGACTGGCTTAGGTTGCAGGTGGACCCTGGGGTTGAGACACTATTGGAGAGTGCAGGATCTCTGCCTGTCTCTTTCTCTCACCCATGGAAGACATACAAAACCTTAAAAAAGGTGTCAACAGGTGGTGTGGTGGCTAAAGAACTGGACTCCTACATCTCCACCTGTGGTTCGAGTCCCAAACCCAGCAACTTGAAACTCACAGTGGGTGTGTGTACAATGCATGCCCAAAATCCAGAGAGAAGAGTGGAGGAGAAGGGATTGTGGCAAGAGGATGATTTCTCTTTCTCTCTTTCTGTGTCTCCAGTGAGCACATAAGTATTATAGCAAAAATCTCTCTTAAAAAAAAAAAAAAGAAGAAGAAGAAGAAAAGGGGACTAATAATTGGCATAATGGCTATGTCACTGGACTTCCTTGTAGTAGACTGCACTTTGAGTCCTGGACGCAGTGGCTTTAACTCATGCTGGGCACATGTGTGGGAGTGCCCAAGATCCTGAGATGAGAATGGAATAGAAAGGATTGTGGCATGGCCATCGCCCCTGGGGGGTGGTTTCTCGCTTTCTGTCTCTCTCTGTCTTTTTGGCGAGTGCATGCGCCCTATAGCAAGAGAAGAAAAGAAAAGTCTCCTTTTGAGTCTGGCAAGTGGAAGGGAAGAAAAACCATGGTGAAATACACTGAGCATTGTCCCTAAAAAGGTATGCTATGGTAATGGAAGACATTTAGCCAGAGCTACACCTGAGCTCAAGTAAGGGCATTTCTCCCAGTGTAACCCTCTCTAACTATCCTGCACATTTACATGACCAGAAAGAAATACATGTGAAGGTCATAATCCAGGGATATAGGTTTACTGAAAGATAAATATAATCATAAAAGTATAGAATACTCCCTCATCTTAACTCCCTGCTTAAAGTGGTTCAGTACAAGCACTAATTACATTGAAAAGAGCTGCCAGCACATCCTCTTTGAGGAGTGCTTAGAGAATCACAGGGCAAACCAGAGCAGTTAAACCATGGGTAGATAACATGGGCATTGGAAACTTCTCACACCAACAACAGTAAACTTTAAACACAGCCCAGCTATCTAACTTAATAAAAAATGCAATACAAACCTAATTATTTCAGTTTCTAACACAGCATGTTTGGATTTTGACAAAGAATTATAAAGCATTCTAAGAGGCAATGAAAAGAACAGTCTAGAGAAACAAAGTAAGCTCCTGAACCAAATTCCAACCTGACATATGGATATTAGAATTTAAAGACATGAATTTTAAATGCCTATGATAAGGACATGAAGAAGCATAATAAAAAAGCAGGAAATTTTAAAGAACAGATGGATAACAAAATCAAACAGAAACTATGAACTCATCAAAAGTAATTATTAAAAAACTCAAAGAAGTAAAGGACATCTCTGATGGACTCATTAATAAACTGGACACAGATGACAAAAACCAATGCACTTAAATGCCGGTGACTAGAAAGCTCTAAAATTGAAATGGAAAGATTAAAAACATAATATCAGTACTTTAAGAACCAATAAAATAATTTTAAAATGTTAATATACACAAAATAATTAGAATACCAGTAGCAGGAGAAAGTGGAGTGGAAGTATTTGAAATAATTATGACCTAGAAATTTCCCAGATTATGGGGCCAGCAGGTGGTGTGGTGGTTAAGGGTGCTGGACTCCCACATGGCCGACCACAGTTCAAGTCCCGGACCTGGTGGCTTGCTTTCTCACTTTCTCTTTCTCTGCCTTTCTCTCTCTGTCTCTCTTTCTCTGGTCAAATTTAAAAAATACATACATACATAAACAAATAAATAAATAAAGTTAAATAAAATATTTTTTTTTAAAAAAAGAAAGAAATTTCCCAGACTAACATCAGATCCAAAACCACAGATATCGGCAGCTCGGGGAACTCCAAGCCGGACACCTAAGAGAAACTCTACAGCTTATATCATATCCAACTGCAGAAAACTAAAGAAAAAGAGGAAAACTTGAAAAAGTGAGGGTGGGCAGGAACACCTTACCCATCAAGAACAATGTTAGAAATGAAAGCAGACCTGTCATCTGAAACCATGCAAATAAGAAGAGAGAAAAAAATTAAATTGTAAAAGGAATAAAAATTACTAATCTAAAATCTATATAGAAAACAATTATTCTTTAAAAGTGATATGGGAGACCAGCAGGTATAGTGGTTAAGATGCTGGACTCCCACACGGTCAACCATAGTTCCAATCCCAGACAAAGCAGGGTACATGTACATGTGTGCCCCAAATCCCAAAAGGAGATTGGAGGAAAAGGGATTGAGGTGTGATCCCTTAGGGGATAGGATCTCACTTTCTCTCTCTCTCTGTTTCTCTCAGTCTTTCTCCAGTGAGTGCATGTGCCCTATGGCAAAAACCTAAAAAATAAATAAATAAATAAAGTAAAATGAAAGTAAAGATTTTCCCAGACAAATAAAGCTAAATAAATTCACTTTCTTTTTATTTTTTTGGAGAGGTTTTTGCCATGGGGGGTGTGTGCTTGCCAGAAAGACAGAAAGAGACAGAGAGACAGAAAGCGAGAAATCACCCCCTGGGGGGATGGGGATAGTCACACCCCTTCTCATTCTCCTCTTGGGATCTTGGGCATGCACGCACACGCGCCAGGCGTGAGCTTAAGCCACCGGGTCCGGGATGAGAACCACGGTCGACTACATGGGAGTCCAGCGACATATCCATTACACTAAATGCTGGTCCCTTCATTGTCATTCTTGAACCTGCCCTTTGAGAAATGTTGAGTAGTTTTCCAGGCAGAAGGAAACGTTGTAGTTCAGAAACCTAGATCTACATAAAGAAAAGAAGGGCATCAACTATTATATACTGAATATAAAATAAAATCTTTTGTATTTCTTCTTTTTTAAACTTTTTTTTTTCTATAAAAATATGTGTGCTTGCCAGAGACAGGGAGAGGGAGAGAGATAAAGAGAAAGGGAAAATGAGAAAGAAGGGAAAATGAGAAATCACCCCTTGTGGGCGATGGCCACACCACGATCCATTGTCCTCCATTAGCCTGTTGAGATTTCGGGCACACATGCACCTGGTGTGAGTTTCAAGTCTCCATGCCCAGCACTCAAACCACTCCGTTCGTCATGTGGGATCCAGCTGCCTCATCCTCCTTGTCACCTGCTGGCCCTATTTCTTCTTCACTGACCTGAACTATAATTTGAAAAATAATAACTATAAAACCAATTATGAGGGGATTATGATTATGGATGCAGAAAAATGAAATTACTGACAATAGTAATTTAATAGATAAGAGAGAAGAATCAGGAATTTATCTGTATTATATATGAAGTGGTAAAGGGTTATTTGAAGACAGATTGGAGTAGTTGTAAATAAGTATTACACACTATAGCACAAACACTAAAACGATAAAGAAGAGGATAAATGAGGCAGCAAGGAAAGAAAGTACAACAAATAAAACATGATAGTTACTAATCCAGCTGTGTCTAAATTAATTTTCGATGTAAATGGTCTAAATAAACCAATTATAAGACAGTGTATATACACACACACACACATACACACACATGAGACATTTTTGCAACTGTGTGTGTGTGTGCATTTGCTGGAGAGACAGAGAGACGGAAAGCAAGAAATCAACACCTACGGAGGATGGCCATACCTCAATCCCCTCAACTCCATTCTTGTCTCGGGAGTTTGGGTATACACGCACATGTGCCTAGCATGAGTTTTAAGCCATTAGGTCTGGGACTCGAACCGTGATCAACAACAGGGTAGTTCAATCTTATAATCATTATGCCATCCTCTGGTCCCATCAGTACTTTATTATTTATTTATTTATTTTTTTGGAGAGGTTTTTGCTACAGGGTGTATGCGCTCGCCAGAAAGACAGAGAGAAACAAGGAGACAGAAAGCAAGAAATCACCCCCCCCCGGGGGGGATGGCCATGCCACAATTCCTTCTCCTTTCCTCCACTCTCCTCTCAGGATCTTGTGCATGCACACACACACGCCCAGCATGAGTTTAAGCCACCAGGTCCAGGACTCGAACTGTGGTTGACTACATGGGAGTCCAGTGACATAGCCATTGCTCTAATTGCTGGTCCCAGGACATACTTTTTTAAAAGACCCAATTATATGTTTAATATAAGAAATTCACTTAAAGTTTCCAGAGGGATTAAAATGAAGAAGAAAAGATACATTGTGATACAACTAATATAAAGAAAAATAGAAAAGTTACATTCATTTCAAACAGATTTGCGAACAAGGAAAATAATCAGGATAAAAAGGGATATTACAATGCCAGCAGGTGGCGGGGTGATGAAAGTGCTCGATTCCCACATGGCTGGCCATGGTTCAAGTAACAAACTTAACAGCTTACTCTCTCCCTCTCTTTTTCTCCTTCTGTGAGTGCATGTGCCCTGCAGCAGATTTTACAAATAACGATAAATAAATAATGATTTTTTAAAAAGGGACATTACACAACAATGAAGCAGTCAACCATCCAAAAGACAAACGAAACCTAGATGAGTACATCCTGTGTCAGAACTGATGAGTCAAAAAATAATCAAACTACAAGAAATTAAGAAAGTCACTTGACAGTTGAAAACTTTGACTCTTTTTTCAGAAATTGATGGATTAAGCAAGTACAATAGCAGTAAGAAAATAGTTTATCTGAACAGGACTACTTATCTTGATTTAGTTGGTATTTACAGAGTATTTCATTCAACAATGACAGTATGTACTTTTTTTTCCCAAGGTTAAATGGGACATTCATGAAGATAGACCATATTCTGTTCCCTACAAAATAAATTTAAAGTATAGACATCTGTCAAACTATATTATTAGGCAAATTAAAGTAGAGATTAACAAAAAATATAACTGTAAAATCCCAAATGTTTGATGAGCTAATGATTAAACAACTCACCTCTAAAAATATATGTGTCTGGAAACAGCCCATGAAACTGTGGTTAAAGTGGGTGGACCCCACCTTAATTAATAACATATAGGTGGATCTGATATGACGGATTGGATGGTTCGAATCCCAGACCTAGCCACTTGCAAAACACAACAGAGATGTGTGTGTATTTGCCCAAAATCATGAATGAAGGGAGAAATGGAGGAAAAGACATTGTGATGAGATCATTGCCACAAAGGGTGTTCTCTCTCTCTCTCTCTTTCTTTTTCTCTGTCTCTGTGTGTCTCTCCAGCAAGTACATGTGCCCTTTGGCAAAATTTAAATTAATAAATAAATGATATGTAATATGGAAGAAAAATCTCAATAGAAATTTTTATAAACAGTATCTTCAAGTAAGTGAAAATCAAAATACAACCATCAAAATGTGTGAGCTACAGTGAAAGCATCATGCAGAGGAAAATTAGTAGTATTGAAGGTACATATCAGAAAAGGTCTAAAATCAATAAAGACTTTAGCCTTAAGACACTAGAAAAAGAATGCCTTTTAACCCTAAAGCAAACAAAAAACTGGAATAAGAAGAACATAGAGTAAAATAATAAAATTGGTAATGGGAAATTAATAGAAAAAAATAAAACCCAAATCTAATTTACTGAAAAGACATTTATCTTAAGAAGAATGATAGTCCTATAGGCATGTAAATCAAAGGGGAAAAAGAGAGAGAGAGAGAGATCAATCAAAATTGGCTAAGGAAAATGCCTTTTTTTAAAAAAGATATTTTTGCTATAGGGTGCTTGTGCTCGCCAGACAGGCAGAGAGAGACAGAGAGACAGAAAGCGAGAAATCACCCCCCAGGGGGAATGGTCACGCTGCAATCCCTTCTCCTCCATTCTCCTCTGGGGATCTTGGGCACGCACGCACACGCACCCAGTGTGAGTTTTAAGCCACTGGATCCAGGACGCAAACCGCGGTCAACTATGTGGGAGTCCAGCAACATAGCATTATGCTAACTGCTGGTCCCGGGAAAATGACTTTTTTCTTTGTTTTAAGAATTTAACTGTAGGGACCAGAAGGTGGTATAGTGGTTAAGGTGCTGAAATCCCACATAGTCTACCACAGTGTGAGGCTGAGACCTGCGGCTTCGGAATCATGCCAGGTGTGCATGCATGCATGCTTAAAATCCCAAGAGAAGAATGAAGAAGGGATTGTGGTGTGGCCATCTCTCATGGATGGGGCCGGGGGCGATTTCTAACTTTCTCTTTCTGTGTGTCTCCATTGAGCACATGTTCCCTGTAGCAAAAATCTCTCTGATAAAAATGAAAGAATATACAGTTATTCACATCAAAATTTTAGTTATAAAGAATTGAGTGATCAATATTTAGCACTGAGCCAAGTGATAGGGGCAATCATTTAATCCATAAGGGGCTTTGAGGGTAAATCTATAAATGATGACACTTAAGGGTGAATTCTAAGTGCACTGGGGAATTCAGGGCTGCTGGATTTTAGGGTTCTTAGAATTAAGGCCATTTGCTGACTTTTGCTCTCACATGTATACCTACAATTGGAAAAACCAATCTAGGAAAGCTTTTTGCTTCTTAATCTCTTTCTTTTTGTATCTTCTCCAATACATCTTGTACTATGGTTTTAAGTGTCCTCTCTATATATTAAATCCATACTTACAGCCCCACTTCTCCAATCAATTGATAACTCAACTGTCTGACCAACTGCTAACTCCACTTGAATGTTTAAAAAGAAGCTCAGTCACTGCTATACAAGACAAATTTCAGAAACATTACTGACTGGATTAATGATTATCTCGTTATTCCCCAGAGGGAATACACAGCTTGATAACAATCTGCTCTCTACATATAGAATAACTTACAATATATTTCCACTAAATAGCTATGTCCATATTACATAAAACATGCAGATTTCGTATTTAATGTAGTCTATGCAACTTAAATTAAACACGCCTTGAAATCATTTATCTGTTGCTACAATTTGCTTATTAAATGAACTCTCAGTAATTTCAGAAAAGCCACATTCTTTGATCAACACAGTAATATTATTCTTTGCAGTTTTTAAAATATGGGTTATTATGACACATATCTCTAAGGTTTTGACTTTTAAGGGATCGTGGCACTTATTTTTATTATTTAGTGTTTGAAAGGTGGAGAATTTCTGGACAATAGGAACAGGAAAGAATTAAAATGTGTTGCCTGGGACCAGCAAATACGGGAATGGTTATATCACTGGATTCCTACACCACCAATCGCAGTTCAAGCCTCCAACCTGATGGCTTGAAACTCATGCCAGGAGTGTGTGCGTATGTGTGTGCCAAAGTCTGAGGAGGAGAATGGAAGAGAAGTTATTGAGGTGTGATCATCTTCCCTGTGGAGTGGGGAAGTGATTCTTTGCTTTCTATCTCTCTCTCTCTCTGGCAAGTACTTACACTCTATAGCAGAAATCTCTCTTAAAAAAAAAAAAAAAGTATCGATCCATTTGCAAAATATATTAAACCTGCATTTGTCATCAAGAATAAGGCTCCTAATCTGATGTGGTTTTCATCATCCCCATAGAGTCAATCAACTCTTACCAGAAGTGAAGTTCTTTTTATCAGAGAATGGAGTCTGTTCTGAAGGTAATCCTGTGACACGGGAGAAGTTATTGATCCCAAACTGTGTAACACCGTCTTTTCTAACCCACAGGTTACAGGATATTTTTGCTATAGGGTGCTTGTGCTCGCCAGACAGGCAGAGAGAGACAGAGAGACAGAAAGCGAGAAATCACCCCCCAGGGGGAATGGTCACGCTGCAATCCCTTCTCCTCCATTCTCCTCTGGGGATCTTGGGCACGCACGCACACGCACCCAGTGTGAGTTTTAAGCCACTGGATCCAGGACGCAAACCGCGGTCAACTATGTGGGAGTCCAGCAACATAGCATTATGCTAACTGCTGGTCCCGGGAAAATGACTTTTTTCTTTGTTTTAAGAATTTAACTGTAGGGACCAGAAGGTGGTATAGTGGTTAAGGTGCTGAAATCCCACATAGTCTACCACAGTGTGAGGCTGAGACCTGCGGCTTCGGAATCATGCCAGGTGTGCATGCATGCATGCTTAAAATCCCAAGAGAAGAATGAAGAAGGGATTGTGGTGTGGCCATCTCTCATGGATGGGGCCGGGGGCGATTTCTAACTTTCTCTTTCTGTGTGTCTCCATTGAGCACATGTTCCCTGTAGCAAAAATCTCTCTGATAAAAATGAAAGAATATACAGTTATTCACATCAAAATTTTAGTTATAAAGAATTGAGTGATCAATATTTAGCACTGAGCCAAGTGATAGGGGCAATCATTTAATCCATAAGGGGCTTTGAGGGTAAATCTATAAATGATGACACTTAAGGGTGAATTCTAAGTGCACTGGGGAATTCAGGGCTGCTGGATTTTAGGGTTCTTAGAATTAAGGCCATTTGCTGACTTTTGCTCTCACATGTATACCTACAATTGGAAAAACCAATCTAGGAAAGCTTTTTGCTTCTTAATCTCTTTCTTTTTGTATCTTCTCCAATACATCTTGTACTATGGTTTTAAGTGTCCTCTCTATATATTAAATCCATACTTACAGCCCCACTTCTCCAATCAATTGATAACTCAACTGTCTGACCAACTGCTAACTCCACTTGAATGTTTAAAAAGAAGCTCAGTCACTGCTATACAAGACAAATTTCAGAAACATTACTGACTGGATTAATGATTATCTCGTTATTCCCCAGAGGGAATACACAGCTTGATAACAATCTGCTCTCTACATATAGAATAACTTACAATATATTTCCACTAAATAGCTATGTCCATATTACATAAAACATGCAGATTTCGTATTTAATGTAGTCTATGCAACTTAAATTAAACACGCCTTGAAATCATTTATCTGTTGCTACAATTTGCTTATTAAATGAACTCTCAGTAATTTCAGAAAAGCCACATTCTTTGATCAACACAGTAATATTATTCTTTGCAGTTTTTAAAATATGGGTTATTATGACACATATCTCTAAGGTTTTGACTTTTAAGGGATCGTGGCACTTATTTTTATTATTTAGTGTTTGAAAGGTGGAGAATTTCTGGACAATAGGAACAGGAAAGAATTAAAATGTGTTGCCTGGGACCAGCAAATACGGGAATGGTTATATCACTGGATTCCTACACCACCAATCGCAGTTCAAGCCTCCAACCTGATGGCTTGAAACTCATGCCAGGAGTGTGTGCGTATGTGTGTGCCAAAGTCTGAGGAGGAGAATGGAAGAGAAGTTATTGAGGTGTGATCATCTTCCCTGTGGAGTGGGGAAGTGATTCTTTGCTTTCTATCTCTCTCTCTCTCTGGCAAGTACTTACACTCTATAGCAGAAATCTCTCTTAAAAAAAAAAAAAAAGTATCGATCCATTTGCAAAATATATTAAACCTGCATTTGTCATCAAGAATAAGGCTCCTAATCTGATGTGGTTTTCATCATCCCCATAGAGTCAATCAACTCTTACCAGAAGTGAAGTTCTTTTTATCAGAGAATGGAGTCTGTTCTGAAGGTAATCCTGTGACACGGGAGAAGTTATTGATCCCAAACTGTGTAACACCGTCTTTTCTAACCCACAGGTTACAGTTCTTTGGCCTAAAATAACTTCTCAAGTGACCTTTCTTCTGGGTTGTTTAGCTAAGTTCAGAGTTTTCATTGACTCTATGTGTACATACCTCATGGACAAAATAAAACAGAGTGAGAACAAAGTGATTTTTACCATGTGGCTTGTAATCTTGTTATCAGGCCTATCCCAAATACCTTAAACCTCTAACTTATGAAGAGAATTAAACCCTCTATGGCATTACTGTATTACCATCAAACATACTCAATTTAATACAAAAGCAAAGGTTTCTTTGGGAAAAGTAAAAACATAAGATGAAACAATCAGTTCAAAAATGCCAACTGGTAGAATGGTGAATGATAATGAATGTGGGGGAAAAAAAAGCTCTGAAGTAACTAACATTTTGGGAATTAAAATGAAGACACAGATAGCTCTAGACATTGTTTAAGACACTGTATATACAAACGTATTAATAAAAATCACCTGTATCACTTTTGGAAAAGCCATCCCAGCAATATTTAAAGTTTAAAGGTCAGTTTTAGACATACTAGGACCTTTATTGTATGGGAATCATCTGAAGTGCCAACTCTTAAATACGTATCATAAAAGTGGGTAAAGTATAAAATAAAGCTACTTTTATCGGATCTCAAAGTTTCCAATAATATTCTTATATTATGCCAACAGTTTCCAGCATACAAAAGATAGGTATTGTATTATTTGCTGGTTATATGATATTTTTAAAAGCGGTTTGTTTTTCGGAACCAGCAGTTAGCGTAATGGCTATGTTGCTGGACTCCCACATAGTCGACCACAGTTCGCGTCCCAGACCTGGTGGCTTAAAACTCACGCCGGGCGCGTGTGCGTGCATGCCCAAGATCCCCAGAGGAGAATGGAGGAGAAGGGATTGTGGCGTGACCATCCCCCCTGGGGGGTGATTTCTCGCTGTCTGTCTCTCTGTCTCTGCCTGGTGAGCGCACGCACCCTATAGCAAAAACCTCTCTCTCAAAAAAAAAAAAGGTTTGTTTTTTTGTTTGTTTTTTTCTATGAGGTGTGTGTGCTCACTGGACACAAAGAATGACAGAAAGAGAGAGCGTGAAAATCCATCCCCTGGAGGGATGAACAGGCTGGAATCCCTTGTCCTGCATTTTTCTCTCAGGATTTTGAACATGCACACACAGAGAACTGGCGTGAGCTTCAAGCAACAGGTTTGGGACTCTAACCATGGTTGGCCATGTGTGTTAGTCCAGTGCCTTAACCACTGTGTCATCTGCTGGCCCCATATCAATTTTTTATTATCTGCTAATATATACTTAGAGTTTATAAGCACTGTCACTAGAATCTGTGAAGCACAATTTCTATCAATATAGATATTTTTCCTGATTTTTAAATTTCTTATGCATTCAATCACTGTATATCATTACAGCTTGCAAAATGAATTTTCCCAGCATGAATGTACTGTACATTAATGCAGGCAAATATATTATCATACATATTATTATCAACAGATAATTTTCTTTTTTCTGTCCCTTAAATGTTTTGGTTCTTTCTTTTCCTCCTTGATTCCTTTCTTCTTGTTCCCCACATTTTATTAATATAGAATTGAAGAATGAGTCAGTCTATTGTGCTGAAAATGTATACTGTTTATTTCTTTAGTAAAGAATCGTCATTTAAGACAGCTTTCTATACGACGAATTTCTATCTGTCAGCAATACACCTCTACTCTATCCGTAGTAGCTTTTTTACTCTACTTTATTCTCTGGTTGTTCTAACAAATTTAGTAAGGGAGGAAAGCCTATGTTTGTCTAAAACTACCTATTATTGCTATTTAAATATCTTATGCAAAACCAGTTAACATTTCAACATTTCAGTAACAATACTTGCAATTGCCAAAGAAAATTGTTAATTTGTGTCTAGGAGCATAGAATGGCTCAGATTTCAAAGTGCAATAATTCCCAGTTTATTGTGAATAAAGATTAAGGTTCCCTGTTCAGACATTCCAAAATATCCAAAATCTAGATATCACCAATCTCTTCAGATGCACACCCACTGATTTTCTTTAACATACATGGTATTTTCTAGCAGTTAAGTGTTTGCATGCTGTGGATAAATTGGTTGAGTAGAAAACTATGCTTACTTGCCATTTTTTTTCTTTTTGAGACATTTTTGCTATAGGTCACGTGCGTGCACCAGAAAGATAGAGACAGAGAGATAGAAAGTGAGAAATTGCCCCCCAGGGGATGATGGCTACACGACAATCCCTTCTTCTCCATTCCCTTCTCGGGATCTTGGGCACACATGCACACGTGCCCCATGTGAGTTTTAAACCACTGGGTCCGGGACTTGAACTGCAGTCGACTCCACGGGTGTCCAGCGACATAGCCATTACACCAACTGCTGGTCCCACTTACTTGCTATTATAGATGCGTTTAGGTAAGTTGTCTGCACCTATTGGTATCAATGTCTTCATTCCTAAAATAAAACTAGTAATATATAACCTCATGGTTAAGTCAGGAAATCTAATCTGACAAAACTGAAGTGGAAAGAACACACAGGTAAGAAAAAAATTGAAGATCTGCCCAGCTAAGGTATGATTTGAGGCAATCCAACTGGTGAGACTGAAAGTGCAGTGAGATTTTAGTATACTGATAGTTAGACTTTAGACCATTTCCTACTATGATAAACCCAGAGAAAAGGGGACATAAGAATTCTGTGTTTTTCATTAATTTCTCCTAAGCCTAAAAGTGCTCTAATAAATTAAATGCAAAAGCAATCAGCTTAAAAAGTGTTGACATTCTTCCCTGACGGACAGTACTATGAATAGTGATCGTTTGGCTACTGCTACGCTTGTTCCTTAATTTAGAACCTATCTTGTTATTGTTTTACTACAATTATGTTTTATTTAAACTATATATTTTTAAAAATTTCTAGAGCTGCATACACTCATTAGAGAGAGAGAGAAAGACAGAGAGACATAAAACACTTTACATGGGACATGGTCATGCCACAATCCCTTCTCTGTTTCTACCTGTGTTGAGGACTTGGGGCACACACATACATACTCAAAAATTTTAAGTTTTTTTAAGGTTTTTTTTTTTTTTTTTTTTTTTTTTTTTTTTTTTTTTTTTTTTTTTTTTGGCTACAGAGGATAAAAAGAACTTAGTGGCCTATACTTTAGTGGCCAGATGAGTAGCCAGGTAGATTGTGGAAGTAGGTAATACAATACCAAAAATTGTGGACCATACACCTGGCATGATTTTCTTTTTCTTCCTCTTTTTTTAAACAATTATTTTATTTACTTAATTTTATTTGTCTCTTATCTTTTAATATGACCAGAGAGAGAAATAAAGGGAAAGCGAGAAAGCAATATGCCAGATCTGGGATCTGAACCATAGTCAGACATGTGGGAGTCTGGAGCTGTAACTACATTGTCACCTGTTGGCACCATGTCCAGTGTTTCTTAAGCTGGAGGGTCTGGAACTTAATCTCTGCCATCAGCCATGTGAGATCAAGTCACCTTAACCACAAGACCATGGGCTGGCCCTAAACTCATTCAGGCTTTAAATAATGTTAAATCTTATAAGCAACTCACTTTGATAATTATTAAACTATAAATACAAATATAACTAAGATGTGATTGCTGTTTTCCCTGAACTTCCAAATGTTCAGTGAGAGTTGAGCTTTAAACCAGGTGTAAGTTTTTTTTTTTTTTTTTGAGAGGTTTTTGCTATAGGGCCTGTGTGCTTGCCAGAAAGACAGAGACAGATAGAGAGATAGAAAGTAGTGAGAAATCACCTCCAGGGGTGATGGCCATGCCACAATCCCTTCTCCTCTATTCTCCTCTTGGGGTCTTGGACACACACACACGACAGGCATGAGTTTAAGCCACTGGGTTCGGGAGTCGAACTGCAGTCAACTACATGGGAGTCCAGCAACATAGCCATTACGCCAACTGCTAGTCCCAAGTCAGGTATAACTTTTAAAGCATTCTCAGAAATAAATACATGTATATTCACACACACACAAAAAAAATGCCAAAATAAAATGGATCCTCAAAACAGAAGAGATGGGGAAGGAGTCACACTGTGACCAACACAGAAGCTCAATACATCTTGTGTGCAAAGGCTCAGATAATTCTAGCAATGCGTCTTCTTTTTCTTAGAGGGATATGGACTATTCGTCATTAATCAAAGCATTTAAGTTACACTCACCCTTTCTTCCAGGAAAAAGCCCTACAACTGGCTAAGGGTACAGTTTCAATACCAAATGTACTAATTTCACTGGTTTCAAAAATGCCACAGGGCCAGCAGATGGCATGGTGGGTAAGGTGCTGGGTTCCTACATAGTCAATCATGGATTGAGTTCTAGATCTGCTAGTTGTGTGTGCGCATGCATGCCTAAAATCCCAGGAAGAGAATGGAGGAGAAGGGACTGCAGTGTCTCCCACGCCCCCCCGGAGGGTGATTTCTCACTTTCCCTCTCTGTATCTGTCTGTCTCTCACTCTCTGCAAGTATACATGCCCTATGGTAAAAATCTAAAAAATGAAAGAATGCCTCAAACATGGATTAGGGCTTTTTGTTTGTTTGTTTTTGCCTCCCCTCCCCCTCACTCAAATAGTATCTAGGAAGTTAGGATCTGGAAGGAATTATAATTCAAAATGAAAAAACCTTTCTACCGGCTACATAAATTCAGCAAATACTTATTGAGCACCTACTAGATGACATACATAAGTGTAAATATAGAAAATACAGTAGTAAAACTTAAAAGTCATTGAAGTCTTAAAGAATAAAAGACAAGTAACCAAAGGAGAAATGCATTTGTGCCATAAAATTGTATCAATTTAATAATTAACAAAACATTACTTTCTGAGCAGCCAAAAAAAAACAAAAACAATCATAGTTCACTGTATTTCATATTTGCTTGTACAGGAAATATTTAACATCCTACTATACTGAAGAGAAAGGCTGTCTTTAAAAACCTAAATCTTAAGTGAAAGATATCTTTCATGAGATAAGAAAGTAAACTTTTATTGTCATTGGCAAATATAGAAGGACACAAAGCTGCTCTCACAAAAGCAGAGACAAAGAGATCATGAAAAATACTATCTGGGAATGGTGACGTTTTTATTTAGTTCAAATGGAAACGAATGCTAATGATCAGTGAAGCATTTTGATGAAGATTTTTTCCCTTTCCTTTCTGAAAACAATTCAACAATCTAAGACATTGTCACAGTAAGAGGTTAAGAAAAACCTGTGTGAAACAGAGAACTTGACATTTAAATAGCATTTTCAATTTTATAATAGACTTCTATTTTTTTTTTAAAGGAACTCATTTAAAGTAATTTGCAGGTTACTGAATAAATGAATCCTGAAACAAGATAACTTATTTCTAGGTTTTTCTCTGGTACCAGAGTGTTTTCAACGATCATTTGAATAATTTATGCCGCTCAGTATATTTCTATTTCCTTGCCTAGTCCATTTCTTATTTTAGTCTGTTAATACTCAAATACAGAAGTAGATTCATTCGGTATCATTCATTCATTTAGAGTCTATAAATTACAGATTTTTAAAATATAGACAAGAATATGGTAATAATTGCAGAACACTACAAATGCACGATTCTGAAATAAGTGAATATTTTTAGTCATGTAAGTGCCATGAGTCAAGAAATATAATTACTTGATAACACTTTATGTTAATCATTATAACTTATCTAGTAAAATAAACAAAAGGAAAAAAAACAAGTATCTTGTATATCTGCACAAAGCAGAAAGAGAGGGGCTGGAGGAAAAACAAAAACAAAAACAAAACAAAAATAAAGAAAGTCTGGACTTTCTATTTACACATTTGACTGTATTACATAAAGAATAAATTAAATCATATTCCTTGGTAATCTCCCAGAAAATGTAATAAAGAAACAAGCTATCTTTCTTATATTGGCAATATTATTGTCATAAAAGAATGTATCAAACAGTTTTCTCTTATATCCCCCAATACATTGAATTTAAGAATATATTACAATGTGGGACCAGTTGGTGGCATGGTGGTTAAAGCACTGGACTTTCACATAGTTGACTAAGGTTGCAGTCCTGAATCTTGCAGGTTAAAAATCATGCCAGGTGCATGTGCATGCTGCCGAAAATCTTAGGAGGAAATGAAAGGCAAGGGATTGTGCTCCCAGGAGGAGAATGGAGGAGGAGGGATTATGGTGTGCAGGGGTGAGTTCTCACTTTCCCTTTCACTGTCTCTTTGTAGAACACATGCACACTATGGCAAAAATCTAAAAAACAAAAATTACAAAATAATCAAGGATTATTTTTGTATTTAATACAGTATTTATCGTTAAAAGATCATGAAGTTGCATTTAATGTAGAATTTGTCCTTAAAAGATCACAGAGGTTTTATTTATTTATTTATTTTGGAGAGGTTGTTTTTTTTTTTTTTTCCGCTACAGGGCGCGTGTGCTCACCAGACAGACAGCGAGAAATCACCCCCCAGGGGGGATGGTCATGCTGCAATCCCTTCTCCTCCATTCTCCTCTCGGGATCTTGGTCACGCACGCACACGCGCCTGGCGTGAGTTTTAAGCCACCAGGTCCAGGATGTGAACCGTGGTCGACTATGTGGGAGTCCAGTGACATAGCCATTACGCTAACTGCTGGTTCCCAGAGGTCTTCTTTTTTTTCAACATTTTATTTTTACAATAGTTTTGGATTTACATAAAAATTGCAGTTATAGTATAGTGTATCTCGTGGGTCAGTCAATGGCATGGTGGTTAAAGTGGCTAGATCCCATATGAATGACAGTGTTGTTCAAGTCCCAGATACAGTGACTCAAAAAACGCACCAGGCCCATGTGCATGTGTGCCCAAAATCCCCAAAGGAGGGAGAAATTAAAGAGAACAGATTGCAACGTGAACATGCCTTGGGGATTGTTTCTCACTTTCCCTCTTTCTTTCTCTCCCTAGAGATCACACATGCCTTCTGATTTCTTTAAACCTTAACCCCAAAACAAAAATAATTTATTATAATTACTACGAAGTGTCATTTATGAATACCTAAGAATCTAAGGGCTATCACTTGATGTTTTTCAGTTATCTACCAATAAAAAGTGTGATATCTCTATTGTGACAATGCACTTAAAAAGTTAATAAAGTATAATAAATATGATACATTTATACTGCAAAGGATTATAGCATAAGGTTTTGCCTTTAAAAATGTAATAAACTTACCTTACACTCAATGAATCAGTCTGAGTATTGCTTTAAGCAGTTTACTAACAATTCTGAAAATAATCTACCACCTGCTATGTAGTATGTGAGATTAAACTAATTTTCTTAAAGTTGATGCTGCACACTATCAGTATTATAAATGATGTGTTATAGTTTAGTACAGTTCTAAACCTGGATGTGCATGGAATATTACAATAAAACTTGGCTCATCATACCACACGAATGAATTTTTATTTCTGATAAAAAAAATTTCTCTAAAAATAAAGAATTTGTTGAATTTGTTGTGGGCCTGGCTGTAGAGCTATGTACTGATGACAGTACTAGTCAGCAAGCTAAAATCCCATGAGAAGCCCAGGTTTGGTTCTTGATCCACCCTGAAATACTGGCCTAGTGATGCACACCTATAGTCTCAGCTACTCAAGAGGCTGAGTCAAGAGGACCACAACACAGTGAACTCCTGTCCAATAATTAATTAATTAATTAATTAATTAAAAGAAAAAGAAATTTATAGAAACATCAACTAAGTTGTGTGATTTGTCTCTAGCAAAACACAGCACTCAGCAGCAAGTTGTATTAATTTATATATGGATGACATTGAAATATCCTAAATAAAATGAATGAACAAGTTTTTCATTATAGTTTAATTAAAACATAGTTGCTAAATGATAGATTAAACATTACATGTCACGTACATTCTGACTATAGGCCTTGTTTATTCCTCATTACTACAAACCCATTTTCCACATGTATATACTGTCAATCACAGAAAAGCGGTTGGTGTGTAGGTTGAACTCAGTTACCCAAAAAGATAACTTTTAGTACCTATAAATGTGACCTTATTTGAAAATTGTCTTTTCTTTAAAAATTAATTTTATTTACTATTATTTAATTTATTTTTAAGAGAGACTTTTGCTATAGGGTGTGTGCACTCATCAGAGAGACAGAGAGACAGATAGAGGGAAATTACCCTCCAGGGGGCATGGCCACACCACAATCCCTTCTCCATTCTCCTCTAGGGATTCTGGACACAGATGCACATGTGCCCAGTGTGAGTTTTAAGCCACTAGGTATGGGACTTGGACCGTGGTTGACTATGTAGAAGTCTAGCGACGTAATCATTATTCCGTCTGCTAGTCCCCACTTTTTTTTTTTTTTTTTTTTGCTATAGAGTACTTACACTCACCAGAGAAAGAGAGAGCAAAAGACAAAAGGAAAGTCAGAAAGCAGTCACCAGGTATTGGACTTGAACTGTTGCTGGTCATGTGGGAATCTAGCACATTAACCACCATGCCACTTGTTGACCCCCAAATAGTCTTAAGATGAGGTTGTACAAGAATAGGGTGGGTCATTAAATTCAATGACTGGAGTCCTTACAAGAAACAGACAGGCAGTTCCAGACATACAAGCAATATGTCTGTGCCCATGGAGGAAGAGACTGGCATGATGTATCTGCAAGCCACACAATGCCAAGGACTGTTGGAAACACCAGGAGCTAGCCAAGGTAAGGGGGTTTGGAGCCCACAGAGAGGGTATGGCCCTGCCATCACTTGGGTTTTATACTTTTGGCCTTCAACACTGACAGAAAATCAAGTTCTGTTAACTTTAAGAACTTAGTCCATTGTACCTCATTCTGGCACCCCAAGGAAATAGACAAAGGGGCTCTGGTGAATCTGATTTGCATGTGTCAGTTTATATGAATTCCTTCCATCTCTTCTAGGAAGTGTACAAGTGTGCCTCGCCAGAGCCTGTCTGGTTCTGAGATATGGTTTTCCAGATCTGTCATTGCCTCAGAAGCTTGTGTTCCATATTGTCCTGCTCCCATCATTCCATGCTTTAAAGTTTCTTTCTCTCCTTTATTTATTTATTTATTTATTTTTCATCACTGTTGGAAGATTGCAGAGATTTCTGCTTAGGGTTGGCATTTACACCTCCTTCCTATTCATCATTAAAAGGGTTTGTTTTGAATCATTGAAAGGAATTTTGCAAGGCAGTACAGCACTGTCTTGGAAACAGCAGATTTCGGGATGACTCCTTCAGTGCATTTTCCTTCTAACAGTGACTCGTGTATTACACCCCCGACAATCGCTAGCTGGACAATTTACCTACTGCTCCTGGTCTCAGTTTTATCATCTGTAAAATGAGGACAGTAATAAAAATTATTCTATAGAGTCATAAGAAATAAATGAGCCAATACTCCAGGTGAAGAGCCTCAAACATTTCCAGGATAATTCCTCAGTAAAATGTAGCTGTTATTTCTTAAAGGGAGGCATCTCCATTTTCTCAGACATCCATATTTTTACATGAAATGATATATACAGATCTTACCTTTACCTTTATGATATGATAAATGAATAAAAGAGAACTATTTAACAATGAAAACCTTTAAGATTTTACTGTAACGAGGCTTTTAGAGTTAGAGTAGCATGTCAATAAATATATTCCATTGTATTTTTTGGAAATTACTTTTCCGATGAAATTTATTTTCAGATAAATGTATTGATATATCTACTATCAAGGAATTACTTAAAATTTAGAAAATATTTAATAACCTGCGGTGGATTAAATTAGGAATTTAAGAGGTTCACTGCTTCAGTGCCAAACCAAAGCCAGCTCTGTGGCTCATGGTCTTCTAGGTCTCATTAGAACGAAAGGAAAGTGAAATATTTGAGAAAACTCATTCCTGTTGTTCATCATGTGCTCATAAAAAGAATCAAGATATAGATCTTTTTATATTTTACCAATTTTTTTCTTAGTTCACTGAACCACAATGTTTTTGATACATTAATGGTTATAAATTATATATTAAATATTTCTAATGACCTGTCTCAAATATGACTAGGCACCTTGATAGCAATTTCAGGTTTAAATTTATAAGATTAAATCTGTAATTTCTCAAAGTCGGAGAAATCTGAGTACAATATGGTAAAATAAACTTTTAGAGGCAAGAATATTACAAGTGAATTAAATTTAATTTAGATAAATGGACTCAGTCTGGTAGAAGTACTCCCAAGAAGAAAAGTAAGTTAAGTGTTTTAAATAGCAGAGGAGCTAGGATTAATAACATGAATTATGTTTCCTAATATTATTAAGAATTATTACTGTCATTTGAGCATGACAGACATATTACTTGAATAATTAATAGATAAAGTAAAATCTGAAGTGTATGATTCTTTTTAATTAGAAATATAATCGAATATAGTTTCTACTTCCTAAGCCTTTATCTCCTAGTACATTTGTGGTACTGTTTCTACATAATTTTGTTGAAATACTTTTTGAGTATAAAAATACTATTTTATTAAAATCATTAGCTCCATCACTCACTATGTATTTTGAAAGTCTACAGTGTACCCGATTTAAAAAAAATTGAGCATAATATGTTGGCTATGGTTTCTGTTATAAAATAAAAAAAATCTAGAACTCTGAAAATATATTCATTTATTAAGTACAAAAATAAAAGATAAAGAATGCAATTTGTAGGTTCATTTTTAGGTTTTTGCCATAGGGCTCACGTGCCTGCCAGAGAAGAGAGAGACAGTAAGAGGGAAGGTGAGAAATCACCCTCTGGGGAGATGGCCATACTATAATCCTTTCTCCTCTATTCTCCTGAGATTTGGGACATGCTTCCACGCGTGTCTGGTGTGATTTTCAAGCCATTGTATCCAGGACTTGAACCACAGTAGGCTGTGTGGGAGTCCAGCACCGTAACCACCAAGCCACCTTCTGGCTCACAAACTTAGATTTGACTATAATAAAATCTGACTTAATTTTAAGATATGAGTGAAAAAATTAGTTCTTTAATATATACTATTTAAACATATATTTAAATACAAAAATGACTAAAAGAGCAGTCTGCTCTTTGAATAAGAGAAAATGCTTTTAGTGTAAAACAAACATAACTGATTAATACCTAATTTTCATCTTTTTTAATGGCATAAATAAAAGATAAGTCAACACTAGTCAATCTAAAGTCATTTATGAACACATTTTTATAACAGTAGAACTATATCAATAATTTTATATTTTAACTGTAATCTGGAACTTACAGAGGGCGCAGATTTCCAAAAAGTACCATCTTTAATGCAAAACATCAAAGATAAATAAACTGTAGCAATAGGATTCAAATTTTCAAGGCAAGTGAATCCCAGTTAAATACATTAAGCAAGTGTTTAAAGATAAAACACTGAAGTACTTTTTATTATTTGATCACCCCAACATCTGATACTATCAGTCATGAAAATTAGACTTACGTTTTCTCTTTTTTTTTTTTTTTGAGAGGTTTTTCGCTATAGGGCGCGTGCGCTCGCCAAACAGACAGAGACAGAGAGACAGAAAGCGAGAAATCACCCCCCCACCAGGGGGGATGGTCACGCCGCAATCCCTTCTCCTCCATTCTCCTCTCGGGATCTTGGGCACGTATGCACACGCGCCCGGTGTGAGTTTTAAGCCACCGAGTCCGGGACTCAAACCGCGGTCGACTACGTGGGAGTCCAACGACATAGCCATTACAATAACTGCTTGTTCCCGAGTTATATTTTTTCTAATATCTAAAATTATAAGAATTTCCAAAATATATTATGTGCTATGACTATTATAGTGTTAACTAAATTGGCAGTGAAATTGCAGTTCATTTCCCTTTGTTTTATAAATAATGGTAAAACACTAAAGTACTTTTAATTATTTGATAATCATTCTCTTATTCATTCACTGACAAACATTTTCTGTTGTATACACAGTTAGAGAAATCTTAGGTCCTTTCCAAATAGGAAATACTACCAGAAAATTTAAAAAGTATTTGGTCACTGTTTTCAGTAATATCTATATTTTACAGATCTCATAATATAATTAGGTGTTGACAACTGTAATAATATTTTCAGTAAACATGTTAAGAAAAATGGTTATACTTTAATATTTTTGACTTCCAAAATAACATCTTAATTCTAAATATTTTGAAAATGTCAAACATACAGACATGTACATACATACACAAAACACAACCATTTATAGTTTCACCACCCTGAGAATCAATGCTAAAATTTTAGTATATGCTAATTTCAGTCCTTATTCTGTTTCTAGAAATGTATCTTACTTTTAAGACGAAATGATTCACAGTGACAACAGAGTAAAGTGATTAGAATCAGGAGTTCTTGAACTCCCTGACAGAAACCTCTGCTGTTTTCTACCTTAGCAAGCTATGGACTTCAATACTTGGAACTACTTTATCTCTGTGGGCCTGTTTTATCTGAAAATGGAGAAAACTGTATCAATCACACTGAAATTTTATAAAGACTCAATTGATTAAAACATGAAATACACTTAGAATAGTGACTAGCAAATAGTAATCTATATTAGCTATTATAATTATTAGTGTACTGTGTAGTAAACAACTTTTCACTTAATACTTACAGAGAACATTTATGTCACACCATGGGATAACTGATACGCTACAAAAATATGTCTGACTATATGAATTTATAATACTAACAGAATGGCTATATCATTATGTTTTTAAAAAGTCCTCCCCCACTGTTTGAGTGCTAAATACTAGAGTAGAAAGATAATGCAATATTGTGGAAAGATTCCAGGTTCAGGTCCAGCAATTTCCCTGAGTACAACGGGCATCCATGTGCCCATGATATGGTGATGTGGAGCTGACTGCAGCTAGGGTTAAATTGTAGTACCAAGACCCTGTTGGGTATACTCTATCTTTATCACTCATGGAAGAAATAAATAAATAAACTTGGAAAAAAAAAAAAAGTCTTCCACTGTGGACCCATCAACACTCATCTCTGCTCTTCTTGCCCCATTTTTGCCTATACTTGTCAGCATCTCTGTTTCCAAATGATCAAAAAGCAAATACTAAGACAAATTAAGTAAAAATAAATTGGGATTTCAACTGTGGCCCATGAGAGCTGTAAATAAGAAAGGCTTTACATGCTCTTTTACCTCTGTCTCTCTGTTATTTTGTGTTTCATTTTTCTATTTTTTTTTCTTCTTTACTTTCTTTCTTTGAATCTGGCTGCCCTAAAACGTTTAAAATAATTACCACAGAGGAAACAAAATGAGAATGATCTGTCTTCCAGAGGTGTAGACACCATACCCTGGAATATGGAGATAATGCCAAATGCTGCCCGGTTGGTATGTTCTGCTTTCTATCTAAATTTAAGGGTTGAAAATTTCATCCAATTTCTCTCACTTGTTCCAATCTTGGAAATAAGCATAACCTGCCATCTGGTGGAAGTGAGGCAAATGATTCCTGGATGGAGTGATGGATATATATATACACAAGGGTGAAATCCCAAAGGATTACAAGAAACACTCAGTGAAATAAGTAAATTTCAGAAGTGGATGTAAAATGAGTCAAACCAAGACCACATATTTGATCAGAAGGCAGGCCACAGTGTTTGCCTAGTACAGCCACATACTCTTTTTCCAAGAGAAGCTTGAGGTCTGAGATGTAATGAGACAACTTCTGATTGAAATGTGAGAAATGGAAAACAATCATATAAATATCAAATCCAGTTAAGGCGCCATAATTTTTATGTCTTCTTTTTAAAGGGGAAGCTTGCAAATTCATTTTATTTAACTAATATCCATTCTAAGTATCCTAAAGTACAGTTTTTGAGATGGCAAGTAGTCAAACATGGATTGGAATCTTCACTCTTTTTTCCTTCTAGCACATTGTCAAGATTTTGAACCTCATAGTTCCTATACCAACAGAATTTCTAATATGACTACTATGGTCTGAATATATTTCTCTAAAAATGTATGAATTGAGATTTCATTGATAGGATTAAGAGGGTGAAAACTTAATCAGACCTTCATGTAGAAAGATTGAGCCTATGGAAGGAGATTAGAGTTCAGGTATTGGGGTGGAAGCCCCATGACTGAATCCTGGTGAGTTTATAAGGAGAGGGAGTAAGACAGAGACACATGGACCAAACACACATTCTCTGTTTCTATTTTTCTTTTCATGGGGCCCATTTGCACAAAAATTCTCATTAGACCTCCCAACTATGAGCTGAATAAACTTTTATTTTTGTAAATCACCTAGTTTCAGATATGTTTTTTTACTAACCATAGAACAGACCAGAACGCCTACCTTACTGACTTTCAGGATCTACTGAAAGGAAGTATATAGAGAACCGGATCAATAAGAGGATCTCAACAAAGACTAGTTTACTTTCCAGTTCACTAATTTCTCTAAAATTCCTGTCACAAAAATGAGTTTAAAAAAGAAAAGGAGCAAAAAGTCTTATATATATTAATATATAAATACATGCATTTATGCATGCTTAATAGGTTGAAATCAACAACTTCTTATATATATTAATATATAAATATACGCATTTATGCATGCTTAATAGGTTGAAATCAAAAGTATGATAATATCATAGAATAATGTCTAACATTAATAATAATGACAAAATGGACTAATATTATTTGTGAAGCATTGAGAAGAAATACAGTATAATTACAAGGAAGAGGTGCAAAAGATAAGAATAAAGGAGAAAAGAATGAGTTTATATTGTTTGACATGCCCACTTGTAACAGATTTTCTGAGTGTTACCAGAGAATCAAAATTTTGGTATACATTTATTTCACGCCCTTGCTTCCATAGTTCTAGTTTAATAAACCCAACCAGATTTGATTGCAAACACTCTGCAAATTTTAAGAAAAGCTTTGCAGAGCAAAGCAGCATCACAAGCAGAATGGCAACCACAATATTGTTAAATTGGGTTCAGGGGGGACATTTATTCCATCTGTTATTTCAACTGAACTGCATTTCTGCCTTCAAAGTGTTTCATGAGACTCCAGTGGATGAGGAACATTTGTGACTCATTTTAGTACCAGAATATTCCAGAATAATTGGCTTTTAGTGGAGAGCTGCCATCATGAGCCAAGTTTTAAAATATGCTATTTTTCTGAATTTCGTGGCCATGGAGGGATACTTTGTAAGTATATTAGATTGGCATGTACTGCTACTAAAATGTAATTTTACAGTTATTAGCCAAGAAAGGATCCTTTTACAATATAATGTAGATAACAGCACAGCCCTAGATAGGGAGATTTCTTTTATATTCTTGTCCACTACAGAATTATTAAACTATGCGTTCTATGTAAGTAGCACTTCCAAAAGTGGTTTAATTAAGCTTGTAAAGTGACTTTTATAAAATTTATTTAATAAGTTTTTATTATAGCTATGAATTAATGATAAGGCAACTTCATAGTCAAAATCGTGCTCAATCATGTTAACATGCCAAAAATAATTAAGCATACAGTATATTTGGACAGAAAGAAACTAAACATTAAAGATAACATAGAGTTCTTACTTAATTTAAAACATGTTACCAAAGTACATGCCCAATCCAGGGATGCATCGTGATAAAAAGACAAGATATGTGATTATTATGTATAATAATTGACTTATTTTTAAAAATGTAGGGATAAACGTTTAAATATATATATATATATATATTTTTAAAAAGCTAACCAATATACACTAAAAAACCCCTTTGCAATTTACAATTGTTTTCTTCTTTGTTTGCTTTTACTGATTATATTTGAAGACCTTAGATAGTTATCTCAAGTTCTATTTTACTTGATAAACTCAAAAGTTCAACCTGGCTGATGAAACAGATTTAAAAGTTATCATTTGTTCATCCTACATAAGAAGGAACAACAAAAATCACAACACACTATGATAACTATCCTGGTGAAGGTTTTCCCAGGATATGTGGAAACTAAGAGAAACATTGAAAACCAACAAGTTGATATAGGGAAGTAGTGGAAGAGATTATTTATCTGAAGGAACTAATAACTAGGCAAAATTCTGAAAGATTGAAAGAAATTTTATAGAAATAGAAAGCAGTTAAACTTTTCATTGCCTCCCAGAACACATGGCACTTCCCAGTTCCCTCCTGACTGGTGGAAGAATGAATGGAGAATGAAGTGCTGATGTAGTAGCAACATTTACCAAAGCTATGAAGAAGGCAGCACAAGTCAAGGAAGAAATTACAAGTAGCTCCACAAGAGTGATAAAAATAGAGGGTAAAACGAAGTCAAAGCATAAACTTGAAAGATAATCAGAACATTTTTTTAAGGAAGGACTTGAATGTTCTGTCGAGAGAAGGTGTTTACATGATGAGATAGCACGTGTTATTGAAAGAATAAACTATAAAACTATTGAAAGAATTAACTATAAAAATATTCTTTTTTAGAGGGTTTTTTTTTTTCTTTAGGGTATGTGTGTGCTTGCCAGAGAAGGAAAGACAAACAGACACAGTGAGAGGGAAAGTGAGAAGTCACTCCCCAAAAGGATGACCATGCCACAATCCCTTCTTTTCCTGGTATCTTGGGCACACATACGCACATGCCTAGTGTGAGTTTTAAGCCACTGAGTCTGGGGCTCATACCGCTGTCGGTAATGTGGGAGTCCAGAGACAACTGCTACAACCGTCTGCTGGTCCCAACTATTTATTTTTTTTATAAATATTATACATTAGCAATATTGAGGATAGTCTAAAGAATATAAACCTGAAGACTGATACCGATTAAAGATCATTCCAGAATTACTGGAAGGACTTTATGAAATTCTGACTGGTAACAGAAATGAAAAGACAAAATTCACTATTAAAAACAAAACAAAACAAAATCAATACAAACGGATTTAGGTGAATGTGGCAGTGAGAGGAAAGGAAATGAGAATGCCTTCCGAGTTTAAATTCATATCAACTAGAAAAAAGGAGTACTCATCATGGAAGAAAATTCCAGATCAGGAGCAAGTATGTAAGGATATTAAATTCTAAAAAATGTTAAGTATCAAATAAGACTGAGATTCAGGAGAATGTCTGGGTTGTGTATCCAATGATTACTATGTAAAAGGTGGAAGCTGGGTAATGAGAATCTTTGAGGCTTTTTTTGGGGGGAGATTTTTGCTATAGGGGGCGTGTGCTTGCCAGACAGACAGAGAGAGACAATAGAGACAGAAAGCGAGAAATCACCCCCCCCCCAGGGGGAGATGGTCACCCTTCTCCTCCATTCTCCTCTCAGGATCTTGGGCATGCACACACATGCACCCGACGTGAGTTTTAAGCCACCAGGTCCGGGACACGAACCACGGTTGACAACGTGGGAGTCCAGCGACATAGCCATTACGCTAACTGCTGTTTCCCTAGAATCTTTGAGCCTTTAGAATATCAAAGAAATGCTAATGAAAGCAAACAGATACATTCCACATGCTGAATATAAATATGAGCAAGAACACAATCTTGGACTTCCTTTGTCTTCTTGAGTGGTCACCTAGAGGTCAGCTAACGCAATAAGGATATGTGAGTCAAGTAGCCATCTTTGGAGAAAAACTTAACCTATTGGAAATACAATAAATTGGAATACACAGAAATGAAAAATTACCATTGCATTTCAATTTTCTCAAATGATCTCACAGGTTGCTACTTTTTTTTTTTTTTAAGAGAGTTTTGCTATAGGGCATGTGAGCTTGCCAAAGAGGCAAAGAGAGACCAAGAGAAGAAAGCAAGAAATCACCCCTCCAGGGGAGATGGCCATGCTTCCAGTCTCTTCCAGTCTTGTCTCAAGATTTTTTGTAAGCACCCAGTGTGAGTTTGAAGCCACCAGGTCCGGATATCAAGCTGTGGTTGACTATGTGGGATTCCGGTGATGTAACCATTACACCATCTGCTGGTCCCACTGCTACTTCTTAATCTGCTTAAGTCTTATATCCCATGAGAGGATATACTGTCATTGAGTAAAAAGATAAATTAAAATAAAGAAATTACCAAAAAGCTCTTTTGGGTGACTATTAGCTTGGTCAGAAGATCCAATACTAGAGCATTAGTTTTGTACAGAACTTATATTAATTTTAACTTAATATGGGACCAGCAGTTAGCGTAATGAACTCAACAATAATATATAATATTAAAAGTTAGCCATATAAAGGGCCAGCAACTGGCATGGTGGTGAAGGCACTGGACTCCCATATGGCCTACCATGGTTCAAGCTCCAGACATGGCAGCTTGAAAATCACACTGGGCATGTTTGTGTGTGTGCCCCAAATCCTAAAAGGAAATGGAGGAGAAGGTATTGTGGTGGGACCATCTCCCTGGGGAATGATTTCTCACTTTTCCTTTCTCTACTTCACTCTGGCAAGTGTTCTAAAGAAAATTTTTTTAAAAAAGCTGTAAGGGCCAGCACTTGGCATAATGGTTAAGGCATTGGATTCTCACCTGGCCGACCATGGTTCAAGTCTCAGACCTGGCAGCTCACATTCTCACATTTTCTGTGTGTGTGTGTGTGTGTGTGTGTGTCTATCTCTAGTGAGTGCACAAGCCCTATAGCAAATTTAAAATAATAATAAATAAAAAGAAATAAATAATTCTGTACAAAAATGTTAGCCATACAAATAAGGTATTAGAATAGGAGGGGCCCTCAAAAAGTTCATGTAAAATGTGCATCGTGAAAAAACTATGCATGAAATTCAATTTTTGGACACAGGAAGAAAATTCAAACATTAATTCCATTTCTACACAACATTTTTGAAATCCCTTTATATTGTGTATTAGGCATAATTTCAAAACAACATACTTATATAATATACTATATTCCTATCATTCTATATTATTTAAGAACATATTTTAAAAGGTAAAGAAATTTTAAAAATACACATTTTATTTTACTAGTATTACCACTTTATTTGCTCATTACTATTTTAATAAACTTGTAATTGCCATGTTTTTGAATTTCAATATTTTTGCATATTTAAAATAATTCCCTTATAATAACTTGCAAAAAATTAAGAATAAAAAGTTAAGAGATCTTCTATAAAGACTATCTCAACTTTTCACCCAGAAATACAAATATATACAATTATTTCCCTCAAATTTCTTTGTACAAGATACTGTCATTAAGTCATTCTTGTCAGGCATCTCTTGACCTGTTAGTTTTCTTTTCTTTGTGTATATACCTAGTAGAGGGGATTGCTAGATCATAAGAGAGTTTTATTTTTAGTTGTTTCAAGGAACCTCCATACTGTTCTCCATAGTGGCTTTCCTAATTTACATTTTCACCAACAGTATACCACATTTTCCTTTCTCCACAGCCTCACCAGTACTTGTTTTTCTTTGTTTTTAGATGATAGTTGTTTTAACTGCAGTGAGATAATACCTCATTATGTTTTATTACAGTACTATTTACTATGGTTTAATTATGGTATCAGCCTAAGTGCCCAATAACTGATGATTGGATAAAGAATATAATATATATAGACACACACACACATTTATATACACACATATATATATGTGTGTGTGTATACATATCAAATTATACATACACTCAGACATATACATTCATATACACACAATGGAGTGTTATACAGTCACAAAAAAGGGATGAATCCTATTATTTGGAGAAAAATGGACAAAACCTAAAGGAAATAATGCTAGGTGAAATAAGCCAGTCACTGAAAGACAAATGCCGTATGTCCTCACTCGTTAGGAAAGGCTAAAAATCCAATACTTTATGTTACCGTATGAGTTTCATTGTGTTGCCATAACAAATTATTACTAACTTAATGCCTAAGACAAGAAAATCTATTACCATTTTATAGTATTAGAGGTTAAAAGTCCTGAGGTCTAGTTTTTGTTAGGGCTGCATCCCTTTGGTTAGTCCTAGGTAGCAGAGAGAATTCATTGACTTGTCTTTTCCAGTTTTTAGAGGCAACCTGCATTACATTTTGTGTGGTCTCCTCACATAACATATTTAATTCTCAATCTATGATCTTTGTTTTTGTCATCACATGTCCTTCTCTGACTGTTGCTCCTGCCCCCCTCTTAAATGGGCCCAAGCAATGACATCAGAACACACAGACAATCCATGGTGATACCCTATCTCAAGGTCCGTTTACCATGTATGATAATATTTTCACAAATTGAAGTGATTAGAGTATGGACAAGGGTCAGAAAGTGGAGTGGTGGTTAAGGTGCTGGACTCCCACATGGCTGAACACAATTCAAGTCCTAGACTCAGAGGTTTGAAAATCACACCAGGCACCTGTGTGTGCATACCCAAAATCCGAGGAGGAGAATGGAGAAGGAATTGTGATGTGGCCATTCCCTCCTGAGAAATAATTTCTCATTTTCCCTTTCACTGTATTTTTCTTTCTGGTGAGCACATATGCTCTATTAAAAACAAATTTAGACAAACCAAAATTGAACAGGGTTTATTTAAAGAATGGGTGGCTGATTTAAATCAGGCAGCCTCCTGAAAAATGGATTCTGAGAGACTATGGCTAGCCATGGGCTTACAAGGAATGTACGTGGGTAGAATGGGAAAGTGACAGATGCCATGAAAAGGGAAAGTGGACAAAAATTGTAAGTGAGGAAGCGAGGGAGAGAGCTCATTGGTTAAGGGGGAAGGTAGGCCGCACAAACAGCCTAAAACGTTGGCTTTCTGTGACCAACTGAAATGTGATTGGCATGATTAGCTGTAACTTAATAACCAGCTCAAAAATAATAAAAAACTAGCCTATCAAGTACAATTTCAGCTTATCCAGAGAGATCTACATGTGGGAGTACACCAGCCATTTTAGGTCAGAATAATTTAGTTTAACAGCTCTATGGGAAAAAAAAAATCTTCAAATAAGAAAGAATAAAAGGAATGAAGTAACGTGGACATTTAAGGACCTATTTTCTGTCTATCGCATTTTTCCCTCTGTCCTCCAAGGATTTATCCCTATCCCATATGCAAATATATTCACTTCATTCCAAAATATCCAGAAGTTTCAACCCTTGACAGCAATAACTCAAAGTCTAAGTCCTCATCTACATTTCATCAGCTTGAATTTTGCAAATCTCGCGATCAGAATTAGGTAAGGGCTACGCAGCCATAGTGGTACCAAGTGGTAGGGCCCCATGAGTAATGCTGAAGCCTTTTGGGAATGCCCGGGATTCAGACCCCAGGTGGGCCTGAAGGAGCCAGACACATTCCCAGGCTTGCCCATAATCCTGGCTGGCTGGAAGGCCGAGCAAAGGATCACAGCACAGTGGGACTCTGTAGGGATCTTTGCTGCTCTCCACTTTTCTCTCTCATGAAAGAGCCCAACAAACTTTTGAAAAAAATAAGGTTACAATATGCTCTGAATATAATTTATTTGGGGGAAAAATCTGTATCTGTGAACCTGTGAAGCTCAAGCCAAAGGTCATTGGTTCCAGAAATACCATATTAGACAGGCATAGGATACCAGTTACCCCATCTGAGAGTCCTCATTTGAAAACAAGATAATGGAAGGGGAACAGGATCCACCAGTCACAGAGTGAATTTCAAATCTAGAAGGTAAACAGCATTATATTTCAAGATTTAAAAATAATCCTTTGCCTTTGGGGCTCCCCTCTAATCCCTGAAATCATCCTTTTGTTTGTTTTTGTTTGTTTTCAACAAAGTGTATTTTTCATGTGTTTGTGGCTGAGTAATTATATGAACCTCTTTCCTGTTTTCAGAATTTTGAAATTCAACAGCTTTCTTTTATTTCATGCTCTTTCAATCCTTTTCAGTCTATGTTGGCAGGTTTTCTGCTGGTTTGAAATTGTGAAGCACCTTGCGAGTGAGGACAGAAGTCTGACTACTGTTTCTTCTTTTCCAAAATCCTTTCCAGAGGGCCTGGAGGGAGTCAAGCCCACAGACACTACCAGACCATTTTGACCTACTGATAACAGGATTCTTCCTACACTCTCCAGTGTATCTTTGTGATGTATATTAAGCCTCCTTACTTCTGTTAAAGTAGTCTTATGTCAGCAATCTTTCTTTCTTTTCCAATCACCAGCCTAAAAATTCTTTTTTTTCTTTTTTTGGAGAGGTTTTTGCTAAAAGGCGCGGTCGCTCACCAGAAAGACAAAGAGAGACAGAGAGACAGAAAGAGAGAAATCACCCCCCAGGGGGGATGGCCATGCTACAATCCATTCTCCTCCATTCTCCTCTTGGGATCTTGGGTACGCATGCACACATGCCCGGCGTGAGTTTAAGCCACTGGGTCCGGGACTTGTACTGCAGTCAACTACATGGGAGTCCAGCGACATAGCCATTACACCAACTGCTGGTCCCATCAGGCTAAACATTCTAAAACCCACCTAAAACCTACAAGTCATCCTCACTGCTTCCACATGTCCCGTCTTTTTGGGCCAGACCAATGGAAAAACTTGACTAAATTCCAAACTTCTCTCATAATCAAATAAAAGGAACACTTATGCCTGACAACCTTGAGGAAGACATGTTTGCCTCCTCTCTGGGGCTATTTTACTCATATTGTGCTTAGAAATAAAACACATTATTATTTTTGCAGAGTTGGTTAATCCCTTTGACATTGGTCTCTCATTTATGTTGGGAGGAATAAACTCAATTACATAGGAGGCTCCTCTACAGGTCTTTCCTGGACAGTTACATTCTAATTCTGACTTCGGATGAGATGGTAAGGGGTCTGATGTCTAATCACTCCAAATAACACTCCGTGTGCTGCATATCATGATCTCTGCTTCTTCTAAAGCATGAGTGAAAGACTACCTTGCAAACCTTTGGCTTCTTCCCCCATCACACTTTGCTGACAGTGAATCTCTAATTTTTGCATTCTATCTAGCCTGGAGTTTTCCAAATCATGATGTCTTAGTTTCTTTTCTTTTTTTTTTTTTTTTAGAGGTTTTTACCTTAGGGCACATGCAGTCACCAGAAAGAGAAAGACAGAGACAGAGAGACAGTGAGAAGTCACCCCCCCAGGTGGGATGGCCACACCGAACACCCTTCTCCTCTATCCCCCCTTCCCCACTGGTATCTTGAGTATGCCCGCACACACACCAAGTGTGATTTTCAAGCAACCTGGACTCAAACCGCAGTTAGTCATGTGGGAATCCAGCAACGTAAACTGTTATGTTATCTGCTGATCCCCTTAGTTTCTTTTCAATTTATGGTTCATCTCTCAACTCACCTCTTTTCTCTTATATTTATTATAAGAAGCTTGAAAAGACCAAGTCACAACTCCAACACTTTGCAATTCTCCTGAAATAAATATTTAAGTCTATTGCTTACAATTCTGCTCCCCACATAGATGTAAAAAGTTGAGTATTTTGAATTCTACTAGGATTTCTGCCACTCTATAACAAGCATTCCCTTTCCTCTCATTTTCAGTAAAATAATCCTCATTCCTTTCTGAGGCCTCACCAGGAGCCTTTTTAACATCTGTAGCTGGAGATTTCTAAGGAGAAATATAATATTTCTCTCATTCTGGATAAGTCTACAACTTTACTTACAATTAGAACTACTGCTTAAATAATACCAGTATTTCTTTTTCTTTTTTTTTCCAGATAAAAAATACTTCATTATAATTTTAATCACAGAACTCCAGTCTGAATATAATTAAACACACTCCCACAAAAAACACTGATCTCTGGAGTTGTTTTCCATACCCACTCAAAATTTGGCCAATGAATTATGTCTCAGATAATTTTCCAGTTCAATCCCATACACCTACTTGGAATAAATGGACAGGCTAGTCTTTTGTTTTTTGTCCATGATTCCCAAGTACTACTTATAGACAGAATATTTCTTGTAAAAGATCATTTTTGCTGGGTTAGAGAACAACTAAGAATAAGAATGTTACATGCAGAATTCTGGGTGTAGTTAAAAACGTGAATTTATAATTTCTTTTTCTTTTTTGGCACTAGTTTGAGAAAGGAGGACAAATAAGGGCACGATAAATGAAAATTAACATAAGTCATTTTTTTTTTTTTACTTTAGAAGAAATAGAACATTGTTTCAGCTAAGTTCTTTATTCAGTCATTTTAGATAGTAACTTCACAGACATAGGGGGTGATCTTTTTTCTAAGAATTATTAATATATTAATATTTTTAAAGGATTATTTTAAATTTTAAATTTATTACTACTTTTTAAAAGTTTTTTCTATAGGCATGTGCACTCACCAGAGGAAGACAGAGAGAGAGAGAGAGATGGGGAAAGTGAGAAATAAGCTACCAGGTCTGGACTCAAACCACAGCCGACCATGTAGGATTCTAGTGTCCCAACCACCATACCATCCACTGAACCCATTATTTTTTAATTTACTGTATGGCACATGTGCTCACCAGAGAGAGACAAAGAGAGGGAGAGACAGAATGTGAGAAAGTAAACCACCAAGTCTGGGATTGTCTGTGGTTGGCCATGTAGGAGTCCAGTGCTGGCCCGATGTAGAAAATTTTAATATTTTGAATTCTACTAAGCTTTTTATAACAAGATTTCCTTTCCTCTCATTTTTAATAGAAAGATCCTCACCCCTTCCTGAGGCCTCACCAGTATCCTTTTAATTTCTGTCACTAGTCTGTCATGAGAATTTAGATCTTTTATAAGATAATATAATTTTCTCTATCGTTCTTCCTTCATTTTGAGCCCTTATTAACAGTCAGAAACATTCGCATTTTCACTAATAATTTAAGACAGTTCAGGTTTTTTCTATCATTGTTCTTACATTTCTTCCCATTGCTGAAGCCTGTGGTGTCAAAATATGTATTAGTTCCCTATTATGGTGGTCGCAAAATACCACAGACTTGGTAACTTAAAAAAGCACAAATGATTCTAATTTTTAAAACTGTAAAATCAAAATTCGTCAGTGTTTTGTTCCTTTGGGATGTGTTAGAGAGGCCTTTTCCCTGACTTTTTCAGTTCTAGAGGCTGCTTGCATTCCTTGACTTGTGGCTCCAGTATACCCAAAGTCAGTGGGGCAGCTTTTCTCTATCTTCATGTATCTCTAGACTCTGCTGCATCTTCCATTCCTCCTCTCAGTTTGCTTCTCCTCTTTTCTTTCTCTTATAAGAATCCTTATTATGTTGGGCCAACCAAGAGTTTCTCAAACTAGTGCAAAAAATACTGGTATAAGCGACAGTTCTAATTGTGAGCAAATTGGTAGGCTTCTCTAGGATCAATAAAAAATTATTAAAAGGTTTAATCATTCAAAATGATGAGTTTATTTATTTATTTTTTTAAAAAAGGTTTTTGCCATAGGGCTCGTGCACTCTCTAGGAGAGAGACAGTGAGAAGGAAAGTGAGAAACCACTCCCTAGGGGGATGGCTACACAACAATTCCTTCTCCATTCTCCTGGGAGTTGGGAGACGCATGCATGCTTGTTTGGCATGAGTTTCAGGCTGCCAGGTCTGGGACTGGAATCATAGTTGGCCATGTGGCAATCCATCACTTGAACCATTATGTCATCTGGTCCTCAAAATGATTGAATTCACATCTTATTTTATTTGATGTAAGTCAGGGTAAACTACTGAAGTTAATGACTTTAAATATAAGAAGCTAACAAGTGATAAATCATTCCAATTACACAATTCATCTATGAAGAGTTAAGATTAATAAAACACAGAGTTGGACATTTATAAGAAGAAATATGGTATTTTTATCATGCTGGATAATTCTACGAGTTTAGTACAATTAGAATTGTTGCTTATATAATAACAATACTTTTTGTACTTTTGTATTTTTTGTATAGTTTGAGAAAGGATGGTAAATAAGGGCACAACAAATGACAATTTAACGTAAGTCACTCTCTTGACTTTAGAAAATAGAAGAGTATTTTAGCTAATTTCTTTATTCAATCATTTTAGATAGTAACTTCATGGAAACAGGAGGTATTCTTTTTTCTTTTTTAGAATTATTTATTTAATTTTATGTATCATTATCATCATTTTTTTAATTTGCCATAGGGCACATATACTTACCAGAGAAAGAGAAAGTGAGAAAGCAAGGCGTCAAGTGCAGGACTTGAACTGCAGTTGGCCATGTGGGAGTCCAATGCCTCAACCACCATGCCACTCACTGGCTCTGAGGAAGAAATCTTTTTTTTTTTTTTTTTAAGGTTTTTGCCATTAGATGCATGTGCTTGCTAGAGAGATAGTGAGAGAGAAAGTGAGAAATCAACCCCAGCGAAGAATGACCACACACAGCAATCCCTTTTCCTCCATTCTCTTCTTGGGATTTTGGGCACACATGCACATGCATCTGGTATGGAATTCAGCCCATCAGATCTGGGATTCAAACCTTGGTCAGCTATGTGGGAGTCCAACTTCTCAACTACCATGCCACTTGCTGGCTCTGATGAAGCAATCTTTTAAAAGAAGAATTTTCTTGATTAATAGGCAAAATAATGATCCCTAAGACGTTAAGAAAAGAATGTAAAATCAAATACCAAAGAGAAAATTTTCTTTTTTTTTAATTTAGTTTTATTTATTATCATTAAAAAAAAATAGACCAAAGAGAGAGAGAGAAAGAAAAGTGAGAAAGCAAGCTACCAGATTCAAAACTCAAACCATGGTCAGCCATGTGGAAGTCCAACGCACTAATCATCACACCACCTGCTGACCCCATCAAGGAGAATATTTTACCAAAATCCTTTCAGTAAAACATCTTACTTAACTTCTAATTAGAATTTAAGACATTCCTGTGGATTAACTAAAATATTGTTAAACATTCAGTTGTTGGTCACTTTATGAAATTACATGTACAAAGTATTTTGAACAGTAAGTTTTTCTTGATGAATTATTTTGGATTCAAACCTTGATCAGCTATGTGGGAGTCCAGCTTTTCAACCACCATGCCACTTGCTTGCTCTGATGAAGCCATCTTTTAAAAGAAGAATTTTCTTGATTAATAACTTCTCAACTACCATGCCACTTGCTGGCTCTGATGAAGCAATCTTTTAAAAGAAGAATTTTCTTGATTAATAGGCAAAATAATGATCCCTAAGACGTTAAGAAAAGAATGTAAAATCAAATACCAAAGAGAAAATTTTCTTTTTTTTTAATTTAGTTTTATTTATTATCATTAAAAAAAAATAGACCAAAGAGAGAGAGAGAAAGAAAAGTGAGAAAGCAAGCTACCAGATTCAAAACTCAAACCATGGTCAGCCATGTGGAAGTCCAACGCACTAATCATCACACCACCTGCTGACCCCATCAAGGAGAATATTTTACCAAAATCCTTTCAGTAAAACATCTTACTTAACTTCTAATTAGAATTTAAGACATTCCTGTGGATTAACTAAAATATTGTTAAACATTCAGTTGTTGGTCACTTTATGAAATTACATGTACAAAGTATTTTGAACAGTAAGTTTTTCTTGATGAATTATGAAAGAACTCTTTCTCATACAGATGTCTCCAGTAGACTTTTCTTCTGAAGAAATTGCTCATGAGACTGTAGGGAGATCAATAAAAATGAGAGACTGATAATACGGGCTGTGGATCCTGTATTCTCTGCCATGGTAAAAGGGAAGTGGAAGGGAACAGAGAGTAGACAGGAAGGCTTGGTAATTTCTGGCTGGCTACAATCTTGAAGTAGAGATTGGATTTCCAGGAGGAATTTCCCCTAGGAACTAGAAGGTAGTATACTTTGACATATAGAAAAATGTGAACTTAAATTGGATGAGTCACCTAAGACATTTGAAAGACGATCCTTGAAAATTAAGAGTTTAAGAAATGAGACTAACACACCTTTTAAGTTATAAGAAATTTGTAGAGACAAGGGTATTTCAATATGATACATTTTAATATGATGTGTATGTGTGTGTGTGTGTTTTAGTCATTGAAAGATAGAATATTTTAAAATAAATATTCATTTTAAATCTGTATTATTTTGACTAGGGCCATGTTCTAAGTGGGATTTTAGTATTTATTCATGTTACTTCAACTTTATCAGAAAAAAAGATCTGTTTTCTAAAAAAAGTTAAGAGGAGAAAGTCTTTGAACATTAACTTAGAAATATTGCCACTAGAATAAAATCTACATATTCCTGGCACTTTCAGAGTCTTTAATAACTATCACCTTTTATAAAGAAATGTAAAACTAAGAATAGATGATATAATCAAATCAAACATTTTATTGAGTAAATTTAATTACCCACTCTGGATTAATTTTAAATATGAAAAGCTCATGCTCTTGAAATTATTCAAGGCTTATGTTTAATGAAATTTATGTTTATCATTGGGAGTATATTAAGCTCCAATATTGAAAACTCATTTCAAACCTAAGCATCATATATGAATGAAAGGAAGTATGTACCTCATGGCCAAACTTAATTTGTTTTAGGTAGATGGCTGGTTAAAGGGGCTTTTATTCTTTATCATTTTCTTGGAGGACTTCTCTTTCTTTTCATTTTGGTGATAAATGTATTTTATTTATCAGATAGTCTTATGAATTTGATAAGCAAAATACTGGCATTCCATTTTTAATTTTATGTAATTTATAATAAAAATGATCACTAACAGAAATATCAGGTCATTGGAAATGTCATGACACATTTTTGCATGGAAAAGCCTGTCATGACTTTTCCAACGACCTAATATCTATCTTTTCTGTTTGACATTTTATGCTTTTCTCTCCATATCTACTTTTAATTATTGTTATTATTATGATTTGCTACATCGTTGAGTTTCAGATACACTTTGGTTATTAACTACTTTCCAGTTCTATTCTCTGCTATTCTTCACAAGGCTTAGCCCTGAGAAACTGGTTTCTATGTACTCTGGCTCACTGACTGGTTCAACAGTTTGTAGCCTTTTCGTAGTGACCTGGAACACAGTGATGTCCTTTTATTTAATCTTGTTTCTTCCCTTAGAAGGTTTGTGCCTTGGGACCAGCAGTTAGCGTAATGGCTATGTTGCTGGACTCCCATGTAGTCGACCATGGTTCATGTCCCAGACCCGGTGGCTTAAAACTCACTCCAGGCGCATGTGCATGGGTACCCAAGATCCTGAGAGGAGAATGGAGGAGAAGGGATTGCGGTGTGGCCATCCCCCCTGGGGGGTGATTTATCGCTTTCTATCTCTCTGTCTCTCTCTGTCTGTCTGGCGAGCACTCGCGCCCTATAGCGAAAATCCTCTCCAAAAAAAAGAAAAAAAGAAAAGAAGGTTTGTGTCTTAATAGAAGATCACCTCTCCTCCTCTAAAGCATCCATTCTATATGATTCTCTCTGTACATCCAGATTCTGGAAGCTCCTTCTTTCCTTTGTAGAACAGAACTTAAAAACAGACAGCTTAGGGACCAGCGGTTAGCGTAATGGCTATGTCGCTCCACTCCCATGTAGTTGACCGCGGTTCAAGCCCCGGACCCGGTGGCTTAAAACTCACACCGGGCGTGTGTGCATGTGTGCCCAAGATCCCTAGAGAAGAATGGAGGAGAAGGGATTGCGGCATGGCCATTCCCCCTGGGGGGTGATTTCTCGCCTTCTATCTCTATGTCACTCTGTCTGGCAAGCACTTGTGCCCTGTAGCAAAAAACCTCTCCAAAAAAAAAAAACCAGACAGCTTAAAAAGAATGGAGACAGCTTGGAGACAGCTTAGTTGCTACTACTAGATGGAGATGATTATACATTTTATTATTTGTGCTCTTCTTCCTTTTATAAGTATATTCTGTTTTAATTATTTTTAAATTGCTTTCAGTTTCTTAATCGACATATACTTATAGCTGATTTGGGTAGTGTTTTTTGTTTGTTTGTTTGTTTGAAAGAATTATTTTCTTTAACTTTATTATTACTATTTTCCAGTTTGATTAGAGAGATAGAGAGAGCAAGTTACCAAGTCCAGGACTCAAACCACAGTCAGCCATGTGGGAATCCAGTGCTTTTAACCACCATGCCATCTGCTGGCTTCATTGGGTAGTGTTTTCATGAACTGTGCTTAGTCACTCATTTTTCCCTTTCTAAAGTACATGCAGTAAGATTTGAGTAGGGCAGGTCTTGTAATCCAGTGATCAGGATGGATTTCACATGGTGACCACAGTGCGACTTCTGGCCCCTGTGACTTGAACAAGTGAGGTCATGTGCGTGAGTTCCCATAATCCTGACAGAAGAAAGAATGAAGGAAAAAAGGTTGCAGCATGGCCACACCCTGCTGAGAGTACAATCTTTTTCTTCCCTGCTCCCTCCACTGAGTGCATATACCTTTTGGTAAATAAAAAATAATAAGATACAGAAAGACGTTGGATTAATTTTTTATGAATGTGAAATATCTTGGATCTCCTTGCAACATATATGTCCAGATGTCATTTACTTTTTTAGCCTAAGTTTACATATAATATTTGCATATATTGTAACCTATATTGAAGATTGCACATATTTCACATTTATTTTATACAAAGACACATTTATTTAAACCAATAAGTTAAATTTCAGCATCTTAAAATCTCTTTTGTTATCATTACTCTCCTTTGGATTAATTCAAAGATTTCCTAGAAATATTCTGGTAAAAATTCTCTAAGTTAGTGGATATATTATATTGCTACAATGTAACAGACTCGACTTTATTTCGTCATTCAGTATGTTTAAGTGAAAGATGTCATTTATGAAATTGTATTTCTTAGTGCTATACCACTCACTAGATACATATCCAAAATAAAATGACAAAGAGAGGTTGAAAATTATCCTCTCCAGGGATGGCCCCAGGGACTGGTATTTAAAGAAGCAAGATCCACACATAGTTGACCCCAGTTTGACACCTGACCCCAGGGGGTTTATAACACTCCAGGCATGGCACATGTGCATGCATGCTCAAAATCTGACAGGATGGAGAAATGGAAAAAGGATTGCAGTACTACCATGCTCCATTGGGGAAGGGGTGCTTACTTTCTCTTCCTCTCTGACTCTCTGGTGAGTATACATGCCCTCTGGTATAAGAAAAAAGAGAAGGAAGGAGGAAAGAAGAAAGGGAGAGAGGAAGAGAAGGGAAGAGGGAAGGCGCAAAGGGAGGAAGAGAGAAAAGGGGCGAAGAGACGAAGGGCAGAAGAGAAGAAGAAACAAACAAACAGAGAGACAGAGAAAAGAAATTTACCTGTTCCTTCTAAATATAGAATCTGTCCATGTGGTAATCCTCTTGTCTCTGCCTCTCAGCCTCATCTAGAGGTGAGTGTACCACACTGGGGTCTTCTGTAGACAGCATCTCCCTGTATTGCCCAGGTCAGTCTCAAACTCAATAAGCATTTGTTGAACCAATGTTTCAATGAACATCTATTGTATAACAAAACACCCATATCTCAGGAGCATAAAAAGAATCTTCATTTATTGCCTACAAGCCTATGTTAGTCTAAAAAAACATTGAAAAAGGGCAACTACCCCAATATTAGAGGAGGTATGAACATTCTCCAGAAGGAAGTTATTTGACATGTTTAAGGTAAATGTTAGTTGGAAAAACTGAAATAATAATTTACTCATTCTTCTTAGCTCATATAACAGCATTTTGCAAAATATGAATGAAAGAAACAGGATAGCATGGACCATACACACTGATGTTAGAAACAATACATTCGTATTTAGAAAATGTGTAAGTATGTAGAATTTAAACAGAGCTAACAATAAAGGGAATTCATTTAAAACTTGAGAATTTGTAATAAGACACAGTAATAATAAGAGATTTTATATGCTAAAAAAGGCATTTTAGATAGTTTCACAATTTTGCTTAGGTTCTAATAATATCTAGATATATTTAAATAGCTTATTTTTATTTGTTTGGGGTCAGTGGTCAATCATTTTAATATTAAGCAGAAGATAATTTCACAAAGTCAATAATAACATTAATGCTGGCTAAAATAACTTTTCTCTGAGCTATCAAAAAATAGCAGGTACAGACCTCAAGGAAATTCAATCCAAATCTATATCAAAATTCATGGTGATGGTCAGTATTTTTTAAGCATACAGTAAAGTTGATTAATATATTTCCCATTGTGTGGAGAGATTAATGAGAAATTTTGGTTATTTCTGAGACTACAATAAAAATAAACTGAAACATTACTTTCATGCAACCATGTTCTTTAATCATACAGACTTGGTACATATGGAACAATTAATCACAGATTTCTCCCCCCCCCCAGGGAGCATGTGCACAAGTTGCCTGAAAAAGACAGGGGATGGGGAAGTAAGAAGCAACTCCCCCCGTAGAGAATGGTCATGCTACAGTCTCTTCTCCTCCATTTCTCCTTCAGGGATTTTTGGGATGCATACACCCATGCCTGGGTTTCTCAAACCAGGTCTGGGACTCGAATCACACAGTGAGCCAAATGAGATGCAGCCACTTTAACTACCCACCATGGGCAGGCCTCAGAATAATTCTGATGTGAGGTTTTACGCTTTACATTTAGTAAAAAAGAGTCCATGGTGTAAAACACTTTCCTTGATAAAATGTTAAAAGACATAGAGAGCTCTTACAGATGTTTGGAACATACGAAGTTACTTCCTGAATTTCACAATTGTGTTAGAAAACATGTATCAATAAGGATGAAAATAATAATAACACAAAAGATTATCAGATGAGCTCTACCAATGAACTATTAGATGTTACCTGGTAAAGATCATTTTATTTCCAAAGAACATAAAGTAACCTACAGCACATGGTATCTGCCATTAAGAAAATAAAATGATAAGAAAAGTGGGGAAATGCTGAAACTATGTTAACAAAAGGCATTACAGAGCCATTGGAGCAACAAAAAGCAGAGGGACTAAGATGACAGATGACAGAAAGATTGTGGAGCAATAAATTACACTTGCCAACATCTAAAACTGCACAGGGCAAGAGGCTGGAAACCTCAACCAAAAACCACAGAGGAGAAATGCAACGATGTTTTTAATTATCCTATTGCTGGTGAGAGAAAATTCTGAGTTCCCGATCAGCCAGGAGGACCTCAGGGTCTGCCAGCAAACACAACAGGCTTTCCATAGCATTTCCAGGATAACGGAGTTGAGGAATAGGATGGAACAAGATGAAGAGGAAGCATTATCAGATGTGTCAGTTAGCTCGAACTCAGCCCATTTCATGATTAGTTTAGGATAATCATTCTATTTTATTTAATGAAGGAAAGGATACACTCTT